>NW_026099372.1:0-174304 GCF_024542735.1 Bombus huntii
GTCCCTGAAATCTCGATCACGTAAGCACATTAATGAATCGCCAATGAGGAAATGTCCGGGAGTGAGGGCTAGGAGATCATTTGGATCGGTGGAGATAGAAGTTAGAGGGCGGGAATTGAGGACTGCTTCTATTTCTATGATAAGAGTATTACGGTGTTAAGCTCATATGTTTCTGTTTCTCCACTCGCGCTGCGCCATAATATCCTTTGATATTTCCGATCCTCTGGTCGTACGAGGAATTGCCGATACATTTTCTCGATGTCGCCAGTGAGTACGTACTGATGAGCGCGGAATCTAATTAATATGCAAAATAAATTGTGAATTGATTCGAGAATATAGGATTTCCCCATTTTCATGATTATCGTGATTTTTGTATAAATATATTTTTTAAGATACTAATAATTAGGTACTTATAAATTAGTATTATCAATTATTTTGCATTTATAATTCCGCCTCTAGTATAAGTGTTAATTGAAAACTAACTTTATGTTTGAAAAAGTACTAGCAAAGTCGTTGAGTAACAAGCCACTGATGCTAACACAAATAGCATTGTCGTAATTAAATATTTCTAAATATTCATTTTTCATTTTGAACCTGTAGAAACAATTTATTATATATACTATTAGCTAAGTAATTGCATATTTAATTAAGTCGAAATATAAAACTTAGTTATTTTAATAATTTAAAAAATAAAAAACTGACAAACATTTCAATTTAATTTATGGTTGGAACAAAAGACAGTTATTTTTCATTAATTGAAATATTGCAATGCAGAGTACTTTCCAAAATACGCCGAGAGTATTCCTGATGGTGAAACGAGCGTTGCTTCATCGAACGCAGCTAAAGAAAACAACATCTATGTAGTTGGTGGTACGATGCCTGAAATAGGGGGCGATAAATTGTACAATACCTGTACTATTTGGGGTCCCGATGGAACTTTGATAGCAAAACACCGAAAGGTAAGTAATATATTCCTTTATGGCTTTGAATTTGAAAATATTGGGGCGAAGAAAGTGACTCTATCTAGGAATAATTTAGGAATATACATATGTACATACGTATACTATAACCAATTCTATAATTTACGGTTTATAAAATACGTTATGATACGGGAAACGCCCATTTTTGTTGTAATGTGTTTGTGTTGTATAAATTTTTCACATACTTAAAATATTATTATACTTATTTTTTCTCCTTTTTAAACATTATTAAATGATAGGATTTTTTAATAAAAGAAAGTGATAAAAACGCTGTCAGTTATTAAATAAAAAATAATTAAAGTTTAGGAGTTGGTAACTTTGATATTAAATTACAAAAGTTGCAGCAATAGAATTAGCGACTACATTTTTATGTTATTAGGTACATCTATTCGACATCGACATTCCTAATAAGATTACTTTTCGAGAGAGTGATTCACTCAGTCCTGGTAACTCCGGTAACTCCCTAACGACGTTCGATGTGAAGGGCTGCAAAATAGGTATTGGCATTTGCTATGATATTAGATTCGAGGAAATGGCACGCATTTATCGGAACAAAGGTACAGTAACTTAATCGATCAATACTTAACTAGCAAAAAATTAAATATCTTTCTTAAATATATTCTATATAAAATTAATATAATCTGTAACTCTGTATAAAAAGAAGCTTAATTTAAAAAACCAGTATATTTGCTGAAAATGAAACAAATAAAAGAATTAAAAGCACAATAAGAGGACTGTCCTCGCATATTCAGAAATGATGGAATGTGAACCGTGCAACTACGAAGTTAATTGGTATTCGGTGGCTTCATATTTCCTGCTTCTCTGGGTTAGGTTGCCAAATGCTGATATATCCAGCGGCATTCAATATGACCACTGGACCACTGCACTGGTCATTACTTCAGCGTTTCAGAGCGAATGATAATCAATTATACGTTGCCTGCATATCACCGGCTCGTGTTCCTTAAGCAAGTTACGTCGCATGGGGACATACACAGTTGACCAATCCCTGGGGAAAGATTCTTTACGATTTGGAAACTCAAGAGAATATGGCAGTCACCGATATCGGTAATTTACAGCTTAAAATTAAAAGCGAGAGATCCATGATGTAATTAATTTTTAGTCTCGTTAATTTATCGATTTAGCCATCTTCCTCTGTATTTGTTGAATTTATTAGTAAGCATTACTTATTACTTCGTATGTTTCTTTTTTCTATCAGATCTAAAAGTTGTTGAGGAAGTAAGGGCTCAGATACCTACATTTTCTCAGAGACGTACAGATTTGTACGACACTGTCTGTAAGAAGGAGTAACTCTACACTAAAACAGAAAATGTTTTTTTTATAATATTTCTACTACGATATCCTTTTTTTGTGAATTATTACTAATTTCTTATCATTTGTACTAAATGAATGACTCAATTAAGAAAACCAAAACGTTATAAATAATAATCTGTATATTTTGTGTATCAACATGTAATTGGATATTATAATAATATAGGAATGCTATAATAATATAGGATAATAATATAGGAGAATAGTAATATAGAAAAAAACTACATGCTTTTAAACACCTTTAATATCGATCACATAAATTGTTATAATTCACAATGATTACGCATACATAAAAGACCCCTTGATAGTAAAATTTACGATCAAAAGGCAATTACGTATCGTTTAACAACATTTAATTTATAACACCTTTTAAACATTTAGACAGATTAACACATAACACTTCTTATATATAAACATCAATTCGAAGTTATCAGCTTGGAGAAATTGGTCGATTAATACCTGTAGATTGTCTGTCTCGATGAAAGACTTAAAGAGAGCAAAAACATGATAATGCCGCTAATATAATATTCCTTCTTTCTTGTATCTGTCTGCCTCTCAGGTCGTTTTACTAATTACAATAAGTAATTTCGCCTTCTTTGCGCTCTCTTTTAACGCATTCGAGACCGAAAGAAATTCATATCAGTCAGTAGGCAAGGGTATAGTATACATATTTTATATATAACTTATGTAGTAATGTATATATCATGTTAATTTCATATTTTTTTCAATATAGAATTATTATATATATATATATATATATATATGACTGTACATAATACATTATAGAATAACATAGTATATAATTTTATATTTTAAAAATATGAGGCATACTATTTAAGATTGTCATCGATTTAAAATCAAAGTATGAAAAGGATACCCTGGAGAGAGTAAAACACAGAATCATTCTAACTAAACATTCAAATCGTAGCGACACCTAGGTATCGTCTTACAATTAAATCTCGGTCTCGAATGGATTAAAATGAAATACATACTTGCAGCTTCAACATCTTCAATATCGAGAAGATTCAAACTTTACAAATAAATGTAAATTGCGATGTAAAACAACGCGATGTAAAAAGGGAAAAAGGAGGAAAGAAGGAACAGGGAAGCAAAGAGAAGAAACGAATTTTTCATTTTCTCTTGCCAGGAATATAAGATGCTAAGTAATCTTCCTAAGTAATCTCCTCCAGCTTTTTCTAGTTTGATCAATAATTATTAGTACATGTTAGGAAAACAAATAGAATTTTTGTTCTCAAGCGAGGTATAATCTAAATTTTGTATGTACACAAAAATGTTAAATATCTGTAATAAACATGGTATAATCAATTTTTTTACATAAAATTATATTGTATAGGCTATTGTTATTTAAACATTTTAAATTGGATGAAGAAAAAAAATGACGCAAATAAAACGTAGGACATTTTAATTAAAGAGACTAATATAGAGATTTATCTACTTAACTGTGATTAAATCATCTCCACTTAACGCTCTACCTCTTCTATTAATTATGCTTCGTTAAACTATGATTACAGAGGATGGGTTTTTTGATAAAATGACATTCTGACAAATATATATAGATCGATATATATAGATATAGATAGACAAATATATAGATTCTTACAACAGTAGTTATGAATGAACAGTAGTTATTGTATCAATTCCGTTCTTCAGAAGCTTCATTTGTGAAAAGACAATTCGCCAGAATATGGATTCACTGTAGTTATAGCTATAGGATTTCAATCTAGTTGACAGACTTGCTTTACGTAGAGAATATCTGTCTCTTGTTCTACCTTATCGCGATTCTCTCCTCATCTTATACGCTTTGTCGAGCAAAGTAATATTGGCATATATCTCGGCTCGGGTTACAATCATTAGTTTCCGCCTAAACGGTTAGAATCACATAGCTCGCGCTCTACTCTCGTTTATTCAACATTCAGGCCATATGGTCGCATGCGACGAGTTTTATGTTAATTCCGACCGATTACAATACCTTTCTTTCGTTTACAAGGAACGACGAGACTGGCAGTTGCGTGATTTCCAATGCAAAAGCCGCGATATCTGCACGATAACCTAACCTCAACCGATTTTGTTGTACTATTCTTACGTGGACTTCGTTTGTACCACTTTCGTAACAAAAATAGAATACGTAGAACACAGCATTCCGTTATGCGATATTGTCGATTCCTAACATCCGAAAAATCAGAGATAATTATTTCCCTACAGTTGTACATTTGTGTGAAAAATTACGAACGTAAAGTTGTTTGGTGCATGCACAGTCCTCCCCTCCGCTGCATTTGCGTGGACATGCTAGAAAGATTCACTTTTCCACGGTGAAACTGTATGTATTATAATTTCATTTTTACAAAGGTCGAACATCCTACTATGCATAAATTTAATATTAATATAAGCAGGTTTCGTGTTAAGTATTACATCTGACGTATAAGCACACGTGTGTACGAGCCTTGGTTTTAAATGTCTTATAGTAGACACCGAAAAGATTATTCAGTTGGATATCTGACTCAATATCAATATTTTACTAGGAGATAACATGTTAAGAACACGTTGGTGGATGGCATGGGAGATGATGAATGAAGACATACTTCTGTGAGATACATAAAATAGTAGTCAGAACGTATTTTGGCGCTTGGGGACAGCAACAGCTTTTTTTTTTTTTTTTATTTATTTGTTGGAATTACAATCAATTCTCGCGTTGAGAATTTTCAGTAATTTTTCTGGCGTGGCGCAGTGACATGGCTGTTTATTTACAATAAGTTAATACTTATTATAGATAGGTATAATTTATAAGTATTATAAGTAAGTGCATTAGCTTAATTTGGATAATTAAATGAATCTAACGTTTAGGTCTAGCGGGTAGTGCCTCTTCAGCCTGCGAATCTGGTCCGTCGTATCGAGTAGTCCAGTGATTAGGGGGTTTCGGTGTTTCTTGACTCTTTTGCTATATCTGTCGCTATATTTTGCTATTTCCTCTTTGACTGTAGGTATCTTGAGGGCGATGGATGGTTTCGTTGGTAACATACCAAGGTGCGTCTATTAAGGCTCTTAGCGTTTTCGATTGGAATCGTTGTAGTATTTCGATGTTGGAGTTACTTGCTGTTCCCCATCGCTTCCTATATCCCTATATTCCGTACTTGCTTCGCTTGGTACTTTTATAATTTTCGCAGTTACAATAAAAAATTTAATTCTTAACAGATTAAAGATTTAACCTCTTGCTTTATAGTGTACAATAATTTTTTTTTTTTTTTTTTGTATAGGTTATGTGATCCATAGTTTGAGTAAGCAGTACACACACACACACACACACACACACACACACACACACACACACACACACACACACACACACACACACACACACACACACACACACACACACACACACACACACACACACACACACACACACACACACACACACACACACACACACACACACACACACACACACACACACACACACACACACACACACACACACACACACACACACACACACACACACACACACACACACACACACACACACACACACACACACACACACACACACACACACACACACACACACACACACACACACACACACACACACACACACACACACACACACACACACACACACACACACACACACACACACACACACACACACACACACACACACACACACACACACACACACACACACACACACACACACACACACACACACACACACACACACACACACACACACACACACACACACACACACACACACACACACACACACACACACACACACACACACACACACACACACACACACACACACACACACACACACACACACACACACACACACACACACACACACACACACACACACACACACACACACACACACACACACACACACACACACACACACACACACACACACACACACACACACACACACACACACACACACACACACACACACACACACACACACACACACACACACACACACACACACACACACACAGATATATTTACGTGACAAGCTTTCATTTCAATCTATATTTAAGATTAATATTTTATCAGTTTCTGTTCGTAACAACATCGAAGTAGTCAATAAGTTTGAAGAGTATAATTAAGGAAGCTATGAAGCAAGAGGTTAAGAACAAATTCTGAAAGAGGTTATGTACAACTCAGTAGTACTGCTTTACATTACTTTGCGAATTACTTTTCAAGCATAAAAATAGTTTAACAGCCACTTATAGTTACTTCCTTACCATTACATTCATTAAATTCGTTTGATTTTGTAAACTAAATAACCACGCTGACCAGTCTCTTATTTAAAATAGAATTATTTTGTCATATATCCAACAGTTTACTTTCTCTTCGTAAATATTATTAATAATTTTATCAATTTCGTATACTTCCATCCTTCGTATAAGTGACAATAAATCAGAAGAGCTTCATAGCAATATTGAACAACATACAGTCAACTACAGCACCATTAGATACATCCACCATACAGTCAACTACAACACCATTAGATAACAGCAATACAATAGATTATTATTTTCTACGTGTCATTGATTCATCATCATCATTTTCCATTTTTTTAGCATATGTAAAAACGTATCTGACGTAATCTTACCTCGCTCTTTGAGTACAAAAATCCATTCAAATGAAACAAAGGGAAAAGAAATAAGAAAACAAACACTCACATACGAATCTTCATTACATAACTGTATGTACTCCTCGAGGTATAATTACTCAGACACGTTACAGCGTACCTTCTTCGTTCCCTGATGGCTGATGTTGATCGTTGACGTTTATAGTGAAAGAATTTCGTCAACGGCGCCATCTGGATCCCTGTTGAAAAATTAAACTAGCCGCAACAGCACCATTAAGCTCATCACCCAGAGTAGCTTTTGTTGCTGAGTCGTGGAGGAATTATTATCATCAACGACATAAACTTTACCAGTTCCGGTAACGTTCTTCAGATGGTCCAGGCATTCGAACTCGCAACATCGCTTTCCAAGACGAAATTTTTTGCATGTCTGTAGTAAAAAGAAATCGATCAATTGTACAGATCAATCGTCACTCGACTGCTCGAGAATTCAGATCATCCAGAGAATAGAATAGAGACGTGGAAAAATGTAGTGCGATCATCGCAGTGGGAGGAAATAGGGGGATAGGGACCAAATGAATGAACGAGATGTTAAGGACAACTGACGATAAGTTCTTCTTTTGTCGGGAATTGCATGTTTGTGAATGGTTTGTGGGTGGTTAGGTGGAGAGAATTGAAGAGTTTGGAGGTGACTGGAAGAGTGTTTTGGGCAAGGTAGATTGCAGAATGGTTGCGGTAGCATTGTGTTAATTATGGGTTTGTACATGTAATCTTTGTATGTATCACTACATACAACCTAACGTATATTTTTAATAATACATCAGAGTTTTAGTTATTTCATAGCTATGAATTTTATACTCTATAATCTTGACGTTTTATTTCACAGAAGCGTTTGAATATCCATAAAAATTAAATGAACCAATGTATTCATTATCTTATAGAGAAGATATATTATTTTTAATTATGTTCCAATTATTTATCATGATCCTGATTTCCTTATTCTGAAAATTTGAAAGGAAGTTTTGTAGTTTGATACTTTCAGCGACAAAGGGTCAATATTGCTTTAGTATATTTCGTCACATATACATGTATATCTATATGAATTGAGGACTGCTTCTATTTCTATGATAAGAGTATTACGGTGTTAAGCTCATATGTTTCTGTTTCTCCACTCGCGCTGCGCCATAATATCCTTTGATATTTCCGATCCTCTGGTCGTACGAGGAATTGCCGATACATTTTCTCGATGTCGCCAGTGAGTACGTACTGATGAGCGCGGAATCTAATTAATATACAAAATAAATTGTGAATTGATTCGAGAATATAGGATTTCCCCATTTTCATGATTATCGTGATTTTTGTATAAATATATTTTTTAAGATACTAATAATTAGGTACTTATAAATTAGTATTATCAATTATTTTGCATTTATAATTCCGCCTCTAGTATAAGTGTTAATTGAAAACTAACTTTATGTTTCAAAAAGTACTAGCAAAGTCGTTGAGTAACAAGCCACTGATGCTAACACAAATAGCATTGTCGTAATTAAATATTTCTAAATATTCATTTTTCATTTTGAACCTGTAGAAACAATTTATTATATATACTATTAGCTAAGTAATTGCATATTTAATTAAGTCGAAATATAAAACTTAGTTATTTTAATAATTTAAAAAATAAAAAACTGACAAACATTTCAATTTAATTTATGGTTGGAACAAAAGACAGTTATTCTTCATTAATTGAAATATTGCAATGCAGAGTACTTTCCAAAATACGCCGAGAGTATTCCTGATGGTGAAACGAGCGTTGCTTCATCGAACGCAGCTAAAGAAAACAACATCTATGTAGTTGGTGGTACGATGCCTGAAATAGAGGGCGCTAAATTGTACAATACCTGTACTATTTGGGGTCCCGATGGAACTTTGATAGCAAAACACCGAAAGGTAAGTAATATATTCCTTTATGGCTTTGAATTTGAAAATATTGGGGTGAAGAAAGTGACTCTATCTAGGAATAATTTAGGAATATACATATGTACATACGTATACTATAACCAATTCTATAATTTACGGTTTATAAAATACGTTATGATACGGGAAACGCCCATTTTTGTTGTAATGTGTTTGTGTTGTATAAATTTTTCACATACTTAAAATATTATTATACTTATTTTTTCTCCTTTTTAAACATTATTAAATGATAGGATTTTTTAATAAAAGAAAGTGATAAAAACGCTGTCAGTTATTAAATAAAAAATAATTAAAGTTTAGGAGTTGGTAACTTTGATATTAAATTACAAAAGTTGCAGCAATAGAATTAGCGACTACATTTTTATGTTATTAGGTACATCTATTCGACATCGACATTCCTAATAAGATTACTTTTCGAGAGAGTGATTCACTCAGTCCTGGTAACTCCCTAACGACGTTCGATGTGAAGGGCTGCAAAATAGGTATTGGCATTTGCTATGATATTAGATTCGAGGAAATGGCACGCATTTATCGGAACAAAGGTACAGTAACTTAATCGATCAATACTTAACTAGCAAAAAATTAAATATCTTTCTTAAATATATTCTATATAAAATTAATATAATCTGTAACTCTGTATAAAAAGAAGCTTAATTTAAAAAACCAGTATATTTGCTGAAAATGAAACAAATAAAAGAATTAAAAGCACAATAAGAGGACTGTCCTCGCATATTCAGAAATGATGGAATGTGAACCGTGCAACTACGAAGTTAATTGGTATTCGGTGGCTTCATATTTCCTGCTTCTCTGGGTTAGGTTGCCAAATGCTGATATATCCAGCGGCATTCAATATGACCACTGGACCACTGCACTGGTCATTACTTCAGCGTTTCAGAGCGAATGATAATCAATTATACGTTGCCTGCATATCACCGGCTCGTGTTCCTTAAGCAAGTTACGTCGCATGGGGACATACACAGTTGACCAATCCCTGGGGAAAGATTCTTTACGATTTGGAAACTCAAGAGAATATGGCAGTCACCGATATCGGTAATTTACAGCTTAAAATTAAAAGCGAGAGATCCATGATGTAATTAATTTTTAGTCTCGTTAATTTATCGATTTAGCCATCTTCCTCTGTATTTGTTGAATTTATTAGTAAGCATTACTTATTACTTCGTATGTTTCTTTTTTCTATCAGATCTAAAAGTTGTTGAGGAAGTAAGACAAGACGAAATTTTTTGCATGTCTGTAGTAAAAAGAAATCGAATCTGGTCCGTCGTATCGAGTAGTCCAGTGATTAGGGGGTTTCGGTGTTTGTTGACTCTTTTGCTATATCTGTCGCTATATTTTGCTATTTCCTCTTTGACTGTAGGTATCTTGAGGTCGCGATGGATGGTTTCGTTGGTAACATACCAAGGTGCGTCTATTAAGGCTCTTAGCGTTTTCGATTGGAATCGTTGTAGTATTTCGATGTTGGAGTTACTTGGACAGCAACAGCTGGTGATACTGTCATACACCTCCATTTATAAACTTTCGAAAATCGATGTGACCTTCAAACTTTAGTGTATTCTGTTTCACAGCACAAAATGTTTCCGAAACGTACGTTTATTGTTACAATAAACTTGACTAGTGGCTCTGAAATACTATCCTTGAAAAAACAATGGGGAAATTGGAGCAAAAGCAGAAGGAAATAAACAAAGACCTTGTTGGTTCGTAAAAATAAAATATGCTACAGGAAAAACTTTTTCCAACGGATTGAGATGCGACAAGCTTTAAAAGCTATGACGCGAATCGAGCGTTTGTCTACAAGAGCGCATTTTCGGTGGATATATATGTCGGAATGACATTGGGGATAGGGTTGTCGGTGTTTGAGGAGTCTTCATTGAAGGTAGCCATCGTTGCGGTGTAACGAAGATACGATTTATTGACACAGGTATGAATAACACAGGTTTGACAATCTACCACGGCGGTGAGACGTCCGCGACACTAGTGACAATGGTCTCCGGTTCGATAACGAATCCGCGGCCAACGGGATGACAGATGGGCGTTCTCGCTGAATCTAAGTCTGATTCGTAAAAATAATTGCTGAGCGTAAAGACGTTACTCTTTGGTCGACGGGAGCGCGTAAAAGAATGCCCGTCCCGTCCCGATGATGCCACAGAGGAAAACTATAATGGGGTGTGTCTAAGGACACGAGATCATCGGATTCGTCGAGGAAAGCCTTCGTTTAGGAAGTAAGGGAAATTGACGTTGCTGCTAATTGGTCAATCTCCATATCGGTGGTTAGAAAAAGATGGTAGCCGCCCTCGAGGGAAAGTTGCTAGTGGGAGACGTCGCTCGTTGAAAAATATGTCTCCCCTATCTTCCCGTAGTTGGGACAAAGACTGTTTGTCTGTTTGAAGGACTTTAGTTAACTAAACCTTAAGATTTATAACGGGCCCTCGGGCTAGCCGAACATGTACTGCGGAGACGCATCGACATCTGGCAATCATCTTACTCGAAGAATAGGGTCTGCGTGTGGCGAGCCACGGGACAGAAACCGTGGGAATGTTTACTGTCGCGTGTCGCCACGAATATTTCTTTTAAGGAGAGCTATAGAATTACTCCATACCTTTGTTAGGCAAAGCGTTCATCCCTTGACCGCGGCTACGTTGGGCGACAGACTGTCACCTCGAGCCAAAGCTCACCGTCACTAATCTCGAACAATTACAATCGGATTGAATAACTACAATAGTTTAGTTACAGTTATAGTAGACTTTAGATTGCAATGTTGCGGGGCTATCCAAAGGTTCCGGTGTCCTTTCATCTCCGACATATAGATATACATGTATATGTGACGAAATATACTAAAGCAATATTGACCCTTTGTCGCTGAAAGTATCAAACTACAAAACTTCCTTTCAAATTTTCAGAATAAGGAAATCAGGATCATGATAAATAATTGGAACATAATTAAAAATAATATATCTTCTCTATAAGATAATGAATACATTGGTTCATTTAATTTTTATGGATATTCAAACGCTTCTGTGAAATAAAACGTCAAGATTATAGAGTATAAAATTCATAGCTATGAAATAACTAAAACTCTGATGTATTATTAAAAATATACGTTAGGTTGTATGTAGTGATACATACAAAGATTACATGTACAAACCCATAATTAACACAATGCTACCGCAACCATTCTGCAATCTACCTTGCCCAAAACACTCTTCCAGTCACCTCCAAACTCTTCAATTCTCTCCACCTAACCACCCACAAACCATTCACAAACATGCAATTCCCGACAAAAGAAGAACTTATCGTCAGTTGTCCTTAACATCTCGTTCATTCATTTGGTCCCTATCCCCCTATTTCCTCCCACTGCGATGATCGCACTACATTTTTCCACGTCTCTATTCTATTCTCTGGATGATCTGAATTCTCGAGCAGTCGAGTGACGATTGATCTGTACAATTGATCGATTTCTTTTTACTACAGACATGCAAGAAATTCCGTGTTGGAGAGCGATATTGCGAGTTCGAGTGCCTGGACCATCTGAAGAACGTTACCAGAACTGGTATAGTTTATGTCGTTGATGATAAGAATTCCTCCACGACTCAGCAACAAGAGCTACTCTGGGTGATGAGCTTAATGGTGCTGTTGCGGCTATTTTAATTTTTCAACAAGGATCCAGATGGCGCCGTTGACGAAATTCTTTCATTATAAACGTCAACGATCAACATCAGCCATCAGGGAACGAAGAAGGTACGCTGTAACGTGTCTGAGTAATTATACCTCGAGGAGTACATACAGTTATGTAATGAAGATTCATATGTGAGTGTTTGTTTTCTTATTTCTTTTCCCTTTGTTTCATTTGAATGGATTTTTTTACTCAAAGAGCGAGGTAAGATTACGTCAGATACGTTTTTACATATGCTAAAAAAATGGAAAATGATGATGATGAATCAATGACACGTAGAAAATTATAATCTATTGTATTGCTGTTATCTAATGGTGTTGTAGTTGACTGTATGGTGGATGTATCTAATGGTGTTGTAGTTGACTGTATGTTGTTCAATATTGCTATGAAACTCTTCTGATTCATTGTCACTTATACGAAGGATGGAAGTATGCGAATTGGGAGAAGTCAGGTTGAGAGATGCAAGATTTATACGCTCGTTCTGTCAGTTATCCCAGTGTCTGTTACGCGATAGAAAATGAACGAACTGAATAATAAATGCATTATCGGCATGAAGATTGCTTGATGTAGGCCACCGCTTTTTTTCTATCCTTCCGATACCATTTTTCTTTTTTTTCTTTTTTTGCGAAACACTTTGCTAGTCGTGAGAAGCAGCAATTCCCTTCTGCGAATCAATTACGGTTCACGAGAAATTGTATTATAGCCTGGAACGTATTCAAATTATCTTCAATTATTCTCGGCTGTTTCCATTTCCATTCGTCTCTTACGTAAGTACTCGTTTGATGTACGTACATAGTGAGACAATAATCGTTAACACCTTTAATGTCTTCAGTATTATAGAATAAGACGCGAAAATACGTTGAAACCTGACTTTTAGATTCGCGAGACTCTATAAGGCTTCGAAAGTCTCTTGTTTCAGGCCGAATAAAAAATTGTAGATGAAGAATTACATTGCGAGGTCTGTTAAGGAAAATTTTAAATCGTATCGTTGTAATAGGATTATTTCAGAGAGGGAAATTACGTGTTGCGTGCGAAGCCACGAGCTTTCTTTCAGGCTAATATACATAATTGTCCTATCGAACTTTCCATCTAAACCGTTGCGCTCACACGTGGATTTTGCATTTCAATTTTCTTACTTACAGTCCAGTCCAGTGAGACCAAGTTAAATTTTTCAGCCCTCCGAGGTAGAATATGTTTTATAGAGAGACGTACAACGCCATGAAGGGGAGACAGATCAATAAATTGGGTTATCTTTAAATTACTGACAATCATTTCATCGACGCGGTTTCACCGACACCGAGTCCCCCGGCAACGTCTGTCAAAGCTTATTTACCGATACACTGAAATCAACCACAATCATTTTACCGACCTCTTCCTTTGCTGACAGTTATTATACTCGCTGTCATATGTTATCGTTGATTATACATCTTTATTTACAAATTCGTTCCTGTGTATAACGAAACAAAGGAAGAAACGAAAATGATACGTTTCATGACGCATTGTTAAATTATTAATTAACGAGAGTTACATATCTACATGAATGCTTTGAAATGTCAGTTATAATTCATGAAAATGGATACAAGCCATTTTACTATACATAAATAGAATTATAAAGACATGTTACGTACTAATGCTTTTACGAAATATATTTCTGTATACGTTTGACGTTTCTGTATTATTCCTTATGTGCTTTCTGCTCTTGTGTTTAGCTCGTCGGAAGTAAAAATACGTTAAGCGAATCAGCTAATCTATTCGAGCGTTTCAACGGCTCAGTCTTCTCTTATGCAACTACCAAAAGAGAAGATAAGTCTTTGGTTATACAACATTTCATAACGTCCAAAGTAACGGGGCACTAATTAGTTGCAACTTTAAGACAGACCAGATATCAGTCATCGTCCGTAAATACATTTATTACGATCGTTTAAAGTTTAAAGAAACACCGTTATAAAGTCGTAATACGAGACAAAGCGAAGAGAAAGTAAACTGTTGGATATATGACAAAATAATTCTATTTTAAATAAGAGACTGGTCAGCGTGGTTATTTTGTTTACAAAATCAAACGAATTTAATGAATGTAATGGTAAGGAAGTAACTATAAGTGGCTGTTAAACTATTTTTATGCTTGAAAAGTAATTCGCAAAGTAATGTAAAGCAGTACTACTGAGTTGTACATAACCTCTTTCAGAATTTGTTCTTAACCTCTTGCTTCATAACTTCCTTAATTATACTCTTCAAACTTATTGACTACTTCGATGTTGTTACGAACAGAAACTGATAAAATATTAATCTTAAATATATATATATATGTACTACTTACTCAAACTATGGATCACATAACCTATACAAAAAAAAAAAAAAAAAAAAAATTATTGTACACTATAAAGCAAGAGGTTAAATCTTTAATCTGTTAAGAATTAAATTTTTTATTGTAACTGCGAAAATTATAAAAGTACCAAGCGAAGCAAGTACGGAATATATGCGGAATATGAATCGCTCAACTAACCAAAGAGCGGCTCAGTGACAAAATTAGTAAAGTAAAGACCACAAATATTACAACATTATATTCTACCACAAAATAATTCTCTATACAAAAAAGGTACACAACGAATCGATTTTTCACAACGATAAGAGTCAACAGAACCAATCAAGACCAGACGAGACTCTCATAAGACAACGATATCAGAGGGATCAAATCAGCGACTTCAATCTATGTTACAGAGTATAGTTATCAAGAAAAATTGCTCTTTTCATGAAAAGTATGGTAATGATACTCTTATAACACATTGTATATCTGGCAGTCGGATGTGCCCGTGGCCATCGGAAATGTAAAGACGACGCTTTTAGAAAGTGATAGCGCCATCGCGTATTAAAAACGCGTTAGAAGAAGGACGGTTTCGCTATCCAAGGCGAATCGAAAAGTGTGCGTGTTGCGAGAATCAGAGTTGATCGAGACGTCGAAGCATAGAGTCGTTAGAATTGAGTTGCGAGTGTTGTCGAGTGTTAGAGTTGCTAGTGAGAGAGAGAGAGAGAGAGAGAGAGAGAGAGAGAGAGTTACCAAATAGTTATCAAGTTATTTGTTGTAAATACGAGCGTTGCATTTAGTTTTCCTGTTAATCAAACATCGTTTCTCTGTCTAACTAATATCTGTATTTTCAATCCATTATTAATATATTCCGATATTACAAGTGGGGGCTCGTCCGGGATTGAATAAGACAGAGAAACGATACGATTTAACGGAGCTATTTCTGCGGGAGTAGAAAAGAATAGAATAAAATGGCAAACGTTGAAGACGAACGATTGTCGGGTGAAGAGGATTTGACGCTGGAGGAGCTGAGGAGTAAGCTCGCACAGATGAATCTGCCTATATCCGGTGCGAGATCAGTGCTGGTTGCCAGGTTGAACAGAGCGTGCAAACCTGGTCGATCTACTCCTAAGGATTCGAAGCGTGGCGAAGAACCAACAAACCAGCGAGATCTAAGAAGCAAGCAGAGAGCCGAACGCAGTCAAGAGGGAGAGGAAGACCTCGAGAAGCTGAGGACGAAAGAGCTGAGAGCGCGTCTCGTTAGCTTGGGGTTGAAGGTAACGGGAAGAAAATCCGAACTACGCGCGCGGCTACAGGCGGCCCTAGAAGGAGACGATGTATCGTCGGAAGAAGAGAGCTCCGACGAAAGTGAAGGCGAGGACGATAAACAAGGCGCGCGAGAATACAGGAGAGGCACGCGAGCGGTGTATCAGGACCGCGATGAGTAGCAGCAGAAGGTATGCGTCGGTTCGATGTTGAGTCTTAAAGACGTGGAAGACTCATTAGAGAAATTCAGCGGGGATGATCTGCTGAGGGTAAATCAGTGGGTGGAAGACTTCGAGGAAATGGCAGAAGTGTGGGGTTGGTCAGACGCCCACATGGTGGCCTATGCTAAGAAATTACTCGCAGGCTCCGCTCAGGCCTTCGTACGACAAAAACGATGCGCGAAGTCCTGGGCAAAGCTAAAAAAGGCGTTGAGGAATGAGTTTGAAAATGTAGTAAGCGACCAACAGATACATGGCGAGTTATCCCATAGAAAGAAGAAAGCAGATGAGAGTCTGCAACAATATATGTATCACATGTGCGGGATTGCAAAACAAGGAAGGGTTGATACGCAATCCTTGATAGACTACATTATTCAAGGCATTCCCGACGAGGTCGCGAACAAGACTGTGCTATACGGAGCCAGGAATATCGAGCAATTAAAAGAGCGTTTCAGGCGCTACGAAGCGATAAAAAGAGATATGGAGATGAGGACGAAATTTGAGGAGCCGAAGAGTAACAGGGTAAAGCCGGTGGCGAAGCTGTCCGAAACCGAGAGGAACAAGGAACCCGGTCGATCTGGAGATGCGAGGAAGACGCGATGCTACAATTGCTTCAAATGTAGGGAGTACGGACACATCGCATCAAGTTGCGACAATTTGGGTGAGCCCTCAAAAAAAGTTTACAGCGTGTTTCGGTCGTTACAAACAAGGCGTGGTAAGGATGTTAAGATGGAAAATTTCAAATTGAGCGCGTTGATAGACACCGGTAGTGAGCTGACTCTAATGCGAGCAGATCAGCATGTGAAAATCGGAGCGCCCAGATTAAGTCGGGAAATCGTTGGATTTGGCGGTGTCGGTTCCGGAAGGAATTTTACGCTCGGGAAATTTTCCACGAACATTATTATAGACAATGAGTCGTACTGTATAACCATACACGTAGTTCCAGACACAGTGATGCAACATTCGCTTATTATTGGCGCAGACTTTTTGGACACTGTTGAAATAAGTATAAAAGGGGGAGAATCTTTTATTAGTAGAATAAAGGACGAAAATCCCGATGAGTGTCCGGAAGTCCTCAAGATAGATGTAGAGACACAGGCGAGTGAGATAGATTTGTCACACGTTAAGGACATGCAACATAGGCTAAAAAGAGATTTGAAGAGAACCAAAGCATTGCTAAGAGACGCTCAAACGATGCTGGAGAGATCGAAAGGTGACTCGACGGGTAAAGCAGCTTTACGACAGCTGAAGAACCAGTTAGAAGATGCAGAATGCGCTAGAGCAGTTGCAGTTAAAGCGAAACAGGCACCGGAGCAAGAACCGAATGAGACGCAGGCTTCGTTGCAGGAAGTACTGCGGCAACGTTCCGAAGCAGAAGATCGTGTTAATGTAGCTAGTCGCGAACGAACTGAGCTACTGTCGCAATTGGAAGAAAATAAAGAAGAGTTAGCAGAAGTTTTGAAGAAGTATCGGGCAGCTGTGCAGCAAGTGTCGGAGGAACGGAGAATAGTGGCAAGACACGTGGTGATTGGTAAAGTGGACCACGAGATGGTGTCCTCGTCGGATTCTTGCGGCCAGCAGGAGGACTTAGCGAACATCACGAGGAGGAAGAATCTGGCTAAACAACAGCAACAGGATGTTGTTGATGATATTTGCGAATTTACTGAGAAGGATAGCGTTGCGGATGTGAGGGTTGTTTCAAGTTTTCGGATAGACTCGAAGAGAGTGAATGCAAGGCGAACGAAAAGACAAGGGAAGTCGCACGTGCGGAATCCCTCCAATAATATCGATATACAGAGGATGTGGATGACGAGGACGACGATGGGATTGTCGAGGACACGATGAACGTGAAGACCTTCGAAAAAGAAGAGATCATAGTCTCGGTAGATGGTAAGTTGTTAACGTCTTCCATGTACGAACCGAGCCTACGAAAATGTCACGATGCTGCCACGACGATCAAAGCCCCTGACAAGAGTGAAATGGGTAAACAAACAACGGAGAGGAAGATAGAGGAAGAGCGAAAGAGGAGCAGTAGCATCGAGGACGAACAGGCCGCGGTGTTCCAAGAGGAACGAGATCAGCTGCGTGCGGACGCAAAGAGACGGATTGAGGAGATCCAAATCCGAAACAAGCGGGCGTATAACAGGAGACGCAAGAAGGCGACAGCATACAGGACGGGAGATCTAGTGGCAATCGAGAGGATGCAGAGGGGTCCCGGGCTAAAGCTGCATCCGAAGTTTCTTGGACCGTATCGGGTGATAAAAGTCCTGCGAAATGACCGATGCATAGTGCAGCGAGAGGGGGAGCACGAAGGGCCACGTACAACTTCCACGGCAGCCGATCACATGAAATGGTGGAATGCTGACGATAGTGATGTAAGTGCGAGCGGCGATGATGAGCACATCTGAGGGCAGATGTGATTGTCAGGAAAGGCCGATTGTAATATCGTAGAATAGCTTTGATTGGAGATCGGCTGAAAATAGAAAAACCGTGTACGTCGTGTTTCTGTGGTTCGTTTACATTTAAGAGTGCCTACGTGACTAAAGGCACGTAGTTGGTAGTTCTTACATAGGTATGAGGGAAACAATAGACAACGTTAGAAGAAGGACGGTTTCGCTATTCAAGGCGAATCGAAAAGTGTGCGTGTTGCGAGAATCAGAGTTGATCGAGACGTCGAAGCATAGAGTCGTTAGAATTGAGTTGCGAGTGTTGTCGAGTGTTAGAGTTGCTAGTGAGAGAGAGAGAGAGAGAGAGAGAGAGAGAGAGAGTTACCAAATAGTTGTCAAGTTATTTGTTGTAAATACGAGCGTTGCATTTAGTTTTCCTGTTAATCAAACATCGTTTCTCTGTCTAACTAATATCTGTATTTTCAATCCATTATTAATAAATTATAATTAATCGAACAAAATTACACCTTTAATATATTCCGATATTACATTACCGTGATGTAATATTTATCATGCTTATTTTGTACGTAAAACGAATCGTTGGAATATTCCCGAAGCTAACGAAGCATTTCCCAAAAGTTAAACCGAAGAGATTAACGCGAATAGTTAAGTGAAATTTTTCCATTAACTTGCTGACCAACCGGCAAATAAAAAATCATAAAAATTGTTTCAATGTGTTGAGGTCACGCATAACTTCTTTTTTCATTGACGATTACCAAACAGGTAAAATTTCGAAATTGTACGAAGGCCACGTGACCAGATCGTATTGGAATTTGAAGTGCATGGAAAAAGACAACTCGAAGTACAAACCTTGAGCTGTACTACTCGAAGTACAAACGTGAACTAATGGATGCAGAAAAGCAATTAACGCCAAACATCCGAACAGCATCTTGGAGCCCGTCATTGTTCTGAAATAAAAGAAGTGACGAATTAAAAAGACGCAGGACTAATAATAATAAAGGAAACTTAGTTCGTATTATAAATTGAATTTACATCAGAAAAGAAGCACGATCAAGCGAAACAGATCGTAGAAATGACAAATATCATCGATATACGTTTCAGTGTAATTTCACTTTTGAAAATTATTTAGTTTAATACGATCGTATTCATCGCTCCGAAACTTTCATTGTGCTGCAATTTGTGCTGCGTCTTTTTAATTTCTCTATCTTTCTGTGTTTTCGGAAAAATTACTTGAAAGATTAAGAATTGCTTGCCTTATTTTATTTTCGATTAGTTAGGATTTGATTATTCCAGGTAAGGTTTATTATTTATAACAGGTTTTATCACTTGTTTATTATTTAGGAGTTTGTTATTTTAGGATTAGTACCTTTTAGGATTTCTTATCCTTCGAGTTTCTGTTTCAGATATCTAGGTCTATTTCAAGATGTTTTATTACATTAGGATTATTTATTCGATTAAGATAATTTAAGAGTTTCACAATGTACAAAGAAATAATCGCGTGAAATTTAGATTTATGCTTTAAACGTATTAAACACGCGGTAATTTCAATGTCTATAGCCTCGAACGTGTTCTGATTAGTTGTGTCATTGTCTGTGACATTGAAATCACAAAAATCCATTGCAAGTGTGCTGTCATGCAATGTGGATGTAATTGGGTTTTTTGGGGTTAGGTTGGGGTTAGGTTGTATCATCTGATTTGTACAGTACTATTTTAACGCAAGGACAGGAAAGTTATTATATATTTCCCGTCCATTATTTGAATCGTTGTGAAGTGTAACGAATTATATTCGATTCGAGGAGATGTTAATGAATTAGCCATTTCATATGTAATTACATGGAAATAAAAATCATTGCAAAAGTAATTGATCTAATGACAACGGAATTTCCAATATTTTTTTGTTTCGTCACCTCTTTTTCGTAATATATCTTTTATAGGTACGTGATTTATTAATCGTTCGAATGGAAATAATTATTCGTATAATATTCAAACGATTCTAGCCATAAAATAAATTAAAACGATACCTGTCAATGATATGCAATCTGCGTATGACGTCAACCTCGATCTATGCTTATACAAGAAATTTTATCAATCAATGACTAGATATACAATAATCAAATATTATAAAATTTCCTGAAAACCTTTAGGTGTTAATATCTTTAATATTTGCAAGTTATTGTTTAGCGCTAATTAGTTAGAATGTAACAAGTGGTGTACCAGAATTGAGATAATTAAGCCACACGAACAATCTTATTTAGATCTTTTTAATTTTTTAATTCTCTTTTGCTCTAATACTTCGTAAAATTAATCTTCATTAGCTACTACACTTCATAGAATAACAAGAGATAATTTTTCTTATATAACGTTTCATTCATAAAATCTATCATTAAAGTATATCTTCATAAAAATATCATTCCATACTAACGGTATATTTGGTGTCATACGAGATAACAGTTACCAGTGATGACATATGTAACTTTATAAAGATATCTCGTTTTATTATATATTAAAAGAATGTACTCATTGCTGCTATATTTCAGATGAAAAAAAGGCGGCAACGATTTTACAGTAAAATCGTTCGTTTACAACTGATTCATTTACATTTCATGATAATACTGTGCATTCTGAATATGCTATGATTTGGTTTAAAATAATAAATAGTCCATTCTTGCATACTATTGCTCCAGCTTTACTTGTATTTTCGATATTGGTATAAATAGAAAGACAATTAATGTCGTTCGAGTCTATTTTCGGATCATTTATATTACGTTTAATCCATATAGTTATCATATGAGACATAGTATCGTAAAATTTGGAAGAATAAAACGTTCGTACAGGAAGTACATTTTATAAGAACTCCAACAAATCTGCGTGTGCACCTAAAATACAAACTGATAGTGATAGTGATTGTTCATAAGTTTATATACATTATCTAATGTCAATCGAAGGTATCAATTCTTTTTCTCCATAAGAGTACTTTTTCATTTATATGTGTTCAAAAATACATGTGTTCAACCGTGAAGCATATGTCACCTACAACGAAAAAGAGTTTTCCTATACTTAATATTTCCTTTATATACCTATGAAAGTCTATTCTTCGCGTAGTATGAAATTATGAATAAATCTGGAATATTGTTCAATCTGAAAAGAAAAATAACTTATTGACATCATTCATTGATACGAGATTCAGAATGTTTGTTTTGTCTTGCAGAAAAAGAAGGCA
The DNA here is from genome assembly GCF_024542735.1 of Bombus huntii. Lineage (NCBI taxonomy): Eukaryota > Metazoa > Arthropoda > Insecta > Hymenoptera > Apidae > Bombus > Bombus huntii. The sequence continues at coordinate 22,010 of NW_026099372.1, forward strand.
GCCCTCCCTTTCTTTTAATGTGAAATAGAAAGCGAAAATTTGAAAACAGATTTTTTGGAAATTTACTTGCAAATATCGTTTTCAATATCGTGATTTTCTTCCCAATGGTACTGTACTTTCAAATTTTCCAGTATCCCTCTAAAAACAAAAAGTCGAACCTCGTTATTGTTAACGTAGGCATTACAAGGAAGCGAAGTATTAGAAAGCAGCTCCTTTTTATTATGGATTTCTCTATAATCATGTAAATAAGAAATTCCGGAAATTTTTTCCTCAAGAATTTAATTCTTGTGTTTTGATTGATAATTATTACACTGCATACTAACTTTTCGCATACTGTTCGCGTCTAACAGTTTCCTAATAATAACTACTTCAAAATTACATATGTTCTTGCACGAATTCAAAAGTACGTATGATACAATTACAATTGATTCTAAAATAATAATTATTTAAAGATATTAAGATACTAATTAAACGTTTCACTGTATTTCAAAATCTGGAACAACAAATTTTTATTTATAAAAAATGAAACTGTCTTTATATATTCTTTGTCATGATGCTATTTCTTATTACCGTGTCGACATTTTTTAAAATTCATTTTGTTATCTCTACGCAATAGGAAAATTCATATACTGCTTAATATTTTTTGCATATTATCCATCCACCGCATGATATCTTCTGAAAAATCAAAATATTAATGTTATATTATTACAATGCTTCTTAAATATCAATTTTTGACAAATTTGAAATCCAATATATTTTGCACAATTATTATTTATCAAAAAATTCCAAGTTAGTAACTTTCTTTTCAAATGGCAAATAACATATACTTTGACTTACCTGTAAGTTTTTGTTCCTAATCATCATTTCCTCTTATAGAACATCATTATTGTTCTTATAATTACTACCAGTGTCATAGATATTGTAGTGGCTACAACTGAATTAATAGAAAATGATAAATAACTGTGTATAACACTAACACATAATTGTGTATAACAATGACAGATAACTTTTACTTACATATCTGTCGATAAGGGATTACTTACTGTGATATCCTGTTGATGTTTCTTAAGGCACTTGATTAGGTGCGATACGGTATCATTCCTTATGGTATACTGTAGATAAGTATTTTAGAAAATAACAAGAATAAATCTAAATTATTCAGAGGTTCCAGTTTCGGCTTAGACATAAATACAGGACCATTTGCAAAGAAGAAAGGGTGCGTTTCTACAGCCTCGTTATAGTAACCATGAATACCAATCTCTGAATTACTGGTTACTAAACATAAATATCCTATAAAATTTAATATATTTCTTTAATTTTTAATACATACATGAGTTAGTAGTTCTAAATTATGAATCATCCTACCTGTGATATTACGCTTTTCCTTATAATATCATCACTCGAGTGAACAACATTAAGATCATGTAAACCATGTCATCCTATCTTACTGCGAAGATACTTAGTTATGTTATCTAACATTATAAAAATATCATCAAATTCAAGTCCTTTTATTCACATCACATGGCCACGACGATCTGGTTCTTCGTTATATAATGTTCTAAAATTTGTCGTATATATAGGATGTACAAACCGTGATATCAAGGTATCAGTTCTTCCTTCCCAAGGGACAGTTTCATTAAAATTCTGATAGAATTAAAAATTAATTATTAATATTCTAACAATCATATATGTTAAATACGTTATAGTCAACGATATATACCTGAGCGAATGTAGGGGTGATTCCTTGATAATTATAAATGTCATCAGCCCACATCATTGTGCCACTTCTTTGTACTCCAGCCTCTAGATTAACAGCCTAAACAAACATACGAAATTTTATAGAAGCTGTACAAAATATAGTATATATGCGCAATATTGAAGCGTTCAAGGGGATATAAAGGTAATGTACATCACATACACGTGTACTCTCATGCAACAAAATACAATTAGATTTAATAGTATAAGCTCTTTTATTCATCATAATAGATTGGAAATTTAAGTGTCTTACGAGGGTGAGTAAAAAGTTACCCGCTCTGTCGGTGTAGAATTTATTTTAAGCAATTGTCAAAAAAGACATACATCATTTTTTGACATAATCACTCGATTTCTGTATACACTTTGTCCATTTGCCGAAGGACCTTTGTATTTTCTCATTAAAAAATGTTTTGGGCTGAGCTGCGAACCACGAATGCATCGTCGTCTTCACCTTTTCATCAGCTTTTTCGGCATCCATCTCGCACAAACTTTTTAAAATCCAAATCTGTCGTGCACTATTGCATAAGCAGAGCCGTGGCTGATTTGCAAATGATTTGCCACATTATCCAGTGTCACTCGTCTATTCCATAGAGCATAAGTTCATGAGCACGTTCAATGTTGTCATCGTGGATGTGGACGGGCGTCCAGCTGTTTTTTCATAACACTCGTGCGATCTTCTTTGAACTTTTGTGCCCATTCAAACACACTTCGTGACAAAACACTTTCTCCATAATGTGCATTAAATCTTTGATAAATATAGGCATCAAACATAACCTCCGACCACAAGAAACGAATCACAGCATCCTGCACTGTTTTCCTGCAAATCACCATTGCAAAGCGCCATTACTCGCGCAACGGTCACAAACGAATTGACGTAACACAAAGAAACCTGCGCAGCAGCACTGAACAGATATTGACGTCATACGAAGAGTGCAGATGGATCAATACGGTCGACAGAAGTTTTAACTATCTGGAGTGCGGATAAATTTTTACTGAGAGTCGTATAGGAATCTATAATCTGTAAGTACACCTTTGGCTGAATGGAAATTTCTCTTACATATAGTCAAAAATGCTTAAACTGTGTATTGAATTGGAAAGTGATAAAAAATAAGTGAAGTTTCGAGGTTGCATGTGATTGCATGAGTACACAGGACGTTTTTAGCGAATAAAAAATAATTTTGAAAGACACGAGACTTATCTTGTATTTTATGCACTCTCTGTGTCCGAATTTCCAGAAGCTCTCTATCTTATGAAGTGTTTTAGATTAGCCGGAAAATTTTGTACGTACGTACAAGAAGTATACGATCTATGTGGAATATTCCATTATTCTCTTGATACAACAGAAACGAAATTTACAGAACTTCTCAGAAAGTTGGTTTATTATTACCAAATTAATAGAATTAATACAAGTTTATCATCTTTACATACCTAAGTCGTGGAGGTTTATCGTGCGTAAAAAATTAGTGTCGTTTCAAAGTTACATTTCGTACATTTTAAGCCTATAATTTGTAACGTACAAAACAATGTAAATTTGAGCTGTTTCTTATCTCCACAATAAGAAAATCCAACTTTACGTTTTTTACACAATGATATTTATGGAACAGTAATATCATATTATTGCATCGCTTGGAGAATGAAGTCAAGGTACGATGTGACCCTAGTGTAAACGCTGGGATACCCAGCTGTGCCGCACTTATAAGCATAAGACACAATACCTATTAAATACGAGGTTAATTCATGTTGTATCAGCAGTGGTCCGCCGCGGTCAGCCTGAAAGGATCGTTAAATTTTTAATCAAAGATACTGAAATATATCGATCGAATTGTATTGAAATTATACTTATATACAGTAATAATCTTCTATTGATTTGTGTATTGAAATACTCCAATTTATAACGTACATGTTATATGTATTTTGAGCAAAACTAAGATTAGAAGGAAATTAGATTAAATACCATAACGAGGTGTGAGAAGTGGGCAAAACTATTAAATTGTGTTTATCTATTATTTTTAATGTTTAAGACGTCGATTTGATGTTAATTCGAATCGACGTGTCTTCAGATACCGTATAGTTTGTAGTAACTCTGTAACTTAATTACCGTACAAGAATCCTCTCCACCCTGAGCATGTTCGGCGCATATTATACCATCAGTGATATCAGGTGCATTAGGAAATTTGGAATAAGCTATTTTGCATTCGGCGTTCTTAATCACTGGCATTTGTACTTCCATTAATGCATTACGTCGTGGTCGTCCTACGAAGAAAATAAGAAAGATATTTAAGACTGGAACTATTTAATTTTATTATAAAATTGATATCACTTACTATATCTTAATGCTCCCGATCCAGCAACAAGGGGGTTATAGCCGACGAAGTTGCTCTTTCGTAGGGGCTCTTTCGTACAAATGGGATATACGTACCCTGAAAAATAAAAAAATAAATGAAAATGCAGGAAACGAATGACCAAAAGTATGAGAAAGAATTATACACGCTTTATGACACAATATATGTGTACAGTAAGAAATTTCAGGATATGATACTTCAGTAATACTCAATAGCATATATATATATATATATTTGAGGACTTACTCGAAAATGGCACCTCCTCCACCAATCTAAGAATGGCAATATTATGATTGTGTATGTTTTCTATTCCATCCATATGTGCACAATGTGCTGCGGTCAAAACATGCCTAGCCGATATCAGGGAACCTCCGCACTTCCATAGTGGTTTGTCTGGGTTTCGGGGATTACGAAAACCTAATGCAGCGATCCATGGCCAAGCGCCTAAAATGCAATAGTCATAGTTGTGAATATACATAATTTTTTCTCACATAACGGGTAACAACGATTATTACCTATTCGATATTCGATCATACAGCAGACGATAAGTACATACGTACAAATACTCTGAAATAGAGATTTGATAAAGACAGAAATTAAATTTTTATTCCAGTGGAATACAAATTATTAAATAATTCTATATAATTTCTATTTGAACTATACTGAACTATAAAGTTCAAACGTGTAATTTCTGCCCTAACAGTTTTTGATCTCTATCCATATTATTACTCCTATATCAATTTTTTATTTCAAGCAAAAAGATACTCTTCCTAACATGAAGTAAAAGAAAGAAATAATTCAAGTTAATAAGTAAAGTTACTACCGATAAAATCATAGCATTATTATTTAGTCTAATTGAAATGTACATTGATGTGCTGTTTAATGCCTTTAAAGTTCATTCTTTGCAGTAAATGGCTTATTATTAATCGGAAAGAAAGACATAAAACGTACCAAGTTCAGCTGGTTTACCATCGACCACCCTGGTATGAGAGACGTTGCTAAAACCACAGTATGGTGGTCGCAAAGCCTTATACTTATACACAGTTTTTATTAAAATTTCTCTCTTCTCTTTGTTTGGATCGTTCGGACAGCAAACGATCGTAACATTGCCCTGGTATCTGCACACTGATCGTCTATAAAAATCGGTGGCTGTACGGTACTGTATCTGCCATATTTCTTGCAGAGGTTTACATTTTCTGTAGTCAAGGCACCTGCCTTCTTGATTGTCCGGTGTGGTACATTCTGGATCAAACAATTTTAAAACATTTATACAGTTCAAAGATGCGTAAGAAAGCGACACCGATTACTCAACTTTCGAAGTAAAAGGCCGATCAAGTCCACCGGATTGCCCTACAGACACGTATTAATCCGTAAGAGTTAGTCATCATGTTGATAATAATTATCTAAAGAAACTTTTCACGTGAAAATATAAAATTTTAATTGATTAGATATTGTGTTAGCCATACTTAAGAAAGAAAATGAAAATGAATGAAATGAAAGAAAAGGACTACCTTCAACCTCATGTTTTAAATAAACACTTTGTCAGTTTTGCGGTAAATAAATTCTTAGGAATTCAGGACAGTTTTTAGTGAATCATTTTGTTTCGACCGTTCGCGGAGAGACGCGATCGCGAGATAGCACGTCAACGAGAGTTGTAAGTTCCCGTTACGATTAAATAATCGACGCCACGAACTGATCGATCCCCTTATTTCGATTATGATAATAAGGGTAGTTCAACGAAATTCCACAGAATTAACACAAATAAATTAATGTTTATTTCAACAACTTATTAACTAGAAAGATATAAATGGAACAAAAAAAATGTAACTGCGTTTTGGTTGATAAGTAATGCGCGACATACCACATGTGTTGACGGTTCGACATCTCGAAAAGTTCTGAACGCCTTTCGATTTTTTTCGTTTTTTCTGGAAGGCGACCCCCACTACGTTCGGATCACGCCACATTCTTTTACTGCGAGGTAAAATACGGGCCACGAGTCGACGTTTCTGGAAGTCGCCCTGCTTAATGAACCATGCGCTTGCCACTACAATGTTTGTTTGCCGGGCAGACGCGACGATCCGTCTGCGACATTATAGTGCCGCGATCGATAGTTAAGAATATGACCTATTGTAAGCCGCATGGCGTAACATTCTCCCCCCGTTGAGAGGGTACCGATCAAACTAGCGAGGTGTGGTTGAAGTTCCCATCTTATTTCGTCTCGGTGGCTAGTTGTTCGGGTTTCTCGAGATCGGGTTGAATTGGCAGTGGGACAAGCCTTTTGACGCCCCGATCCAAAATGCTCTTTGCCGTCTGAACTGTAGCTGTCCGGATGACACCATCGGCGCCTGGTTGAACCTTGATAACTCGGCCCAGAGGCCAATGCATGGAGGGAACGTTGTCCTCTCTGAGGATGACGATTGTGCCCTTTTGGATGCTGTGTCCACCCTTGCTCCATTTATTGCGGTTGGTTAGCTCGTTCAAATACTCCTTATGCCAGCGGTTCCAAAAATGTTGTTTAAGCTGTTGGATATGCTGCCATTTGGAGAGTCGGTTCGATGGAATGTCTCTGAAATCTCGATCACGTAAGCACATTAATGAATCGCCAATGAGGAAATGTCCGGGAGTGAGGGCTAGGAGATCATTTGGATCGGTGGAGATAGGAGTTAGCGGGCGGGAATTGAGGACTGCTTCTATTTCTATGATAAGAGTATTACGGTGTTAAGCTCATATGTTTCTGTTTCTCCACTCGCGCTGCGCCATAATATCCTTTGATATTTCCGATCCTCTGGTCGTACGAGGAATTGCCGATACAGGAATTTTCTCGATGTCGCCAGTGAGTACGTACTGATGAGCGCGGAATCTAATTAATATGCAAAATAAATTGTGAATTGATTCGAGAATATAGGATTTCCCCATTTTCATGATTATCGTGATTTTTGTATAAATATATTTTTTAAGATACTAATAATTAGGTACTTATAAATTAGTATTATCAATTATTTTGCATTTATAATTCCGCCTCTAGTATAAGTGTTAATTGAAAACTAACTTTATGTTTGAAAAAGTACTAGCAAAGTCGTTGAGTAACAAGCCACTGATGCTAACACAAATAGCATTGTCGTAATTAAATATTTCTAAATATTCATTTTTCATTTTGAACCTGTAGAAACAATTTATTATATATACTATTAGCTAAGTAATTGCATATTTAATTAAGTCGAAATATAAAACTTAGTTATTTTAATAATTTAAAAAATAAAAAACTGACAAACATTTCAATTTAATTTATGGTTGGAACAAAAGACAGTTATTCTTCATTAATTGAAATATTGCAATGCAGAGTACTTTCCAAAATACGCCGAGAGTATTCCTGATGGTGAAACGAGCGTTGCTTCATCGAACGCAGCTAAAGAAAACAACATCTATGTAGTTGGTGGTACGATGCCTGAAATAGGGGGCGATAAATTGTACAATACCTGTACTATTTGGGGTCCCGATGGAACTTTGATAGCAAAACACCGAAAGGTAAGTAATATATTCCTTTATGGCTTTGAATTTGAAAATATTGGGGCGAAGAAAGTGACTCTATCTAGGAATAATTTAGGAATATACATATGTACATACGTATACTATAACCAATTCTATAATTTACGGTTTATAAAATACGTTATGATACGGGAAACGCCCATTTTTGTTGTAATGTGTTTGTGTTGTATAAATTTTTCACATACTTAAAATATTATTATACTTATTTTTTCTCCTTTTTAAACATTATTAAATGATAGGATTTTTTAATAAAAGAAAGTGATAAAAACGCTGTCAGTTATTAAATAAAAAATAATTAAAGTTTAGGAGTTGGTAACTTTGATATTAAATTACAAAAGTTGCAGCAATAGAATTAGCGACTACATTTTTATGTTATTAGGTACATCTATTCGACATCGACATTCCTAATAAGATTACTTTTCGAGAGAGTGATTCACTCAGTCCTGGTAACTCCCTAACGACGTTCGATGTGAAGGGCTGCAAAATAGGTATTGGCATTTGCTATGATATTAGATTCGAGGAAATGGCACGCATTTATCGGAACAAAGGTACAGTAACTTAATCGATCAATACTTAACTAGCAAAAAATTAAATATCTTTCTTAAATATATTCTATATAAAATTAATATAATCTGTAACTCTGTATAAAAAGAAGCTTAATTTAAAAAACCAGTATATTTGCTGAAAATGAAACAAATAAAAGAATTAAAAGCACAATAAGAGGACTGTCCTCGCATATTCAGAAATGATGGAATGTGAATCGTGCAACTACGAAGTTAATTGGTATTCGGTGGCTTCATATTTCCTGCTTCTCTGGGTTAGGTTGCCAAATGCTGATATATCCAGCGGCATTCAATATGACCACTGGACCACTGCACTGGTCATTACTTCAGCGTTTCAGAGCGAATGATAATCAATTATACGTTGCCTGCATATCACCGGCTCGTGTTCCTTAAGCAAGTTACGTCGCATGGGGACATACACAGTTGACCAATCCCTGGGGAAAGATTCTTTACGATTTGGAAACTCAAGAGAATATGGCAGTCACCGATATCGGTAATTTACAGCTTAAAATTAAAAGCGAGAGATCCATGATGTAATTAATTTTTAGTCTCGTTAATTTATCGATTTAGCCATCTTCCTCTGTATTTGTTGAATTTATTAGTAAGCATTACTTATTACTTCGTATGTTTCTTTTTTCTATCAGATCTAAAAGTTGTTGAGGAAGTAAGGGCTCAGATACCTACATTTTCTCAGAGACGTACAGATTTGTACGACACTGTCTGTAAGAAGGAGTAACTCTACACTAAAACAGAAAATGTTTTTTTATAATATTTCTACTACGATATCCTTTTTTTGTGAATTATTACTAATTTCTTATCATTTGTACTAAATGAATGACTCAATTAAGAAAACCAAAACGTTATAAATAATAATCTGTATATCTTGTGTATCAACATGTAATTGGATATTATAATAATATAGGATAATAATATAGGAGAATAATAATATAGAAAATAATACATGCTTTTAAACACCTTTAATATCGATCACATAAATTGTAATAATTCACAATGATCACGCATACATAAAAGACCCTTTGATAGTAAAATTTACGATCAAAACGCAATTACGTATCGTTTAACAACATTTAATTTATAACACCTTTTAAACATTTAGACAGATTAACACATAACACTTCTTATATAGAAACATCAATTCGAAGTTATCAGCTTGGAGAAATTGGTCGATTAATACCTGTAGATTGTCTGTCTCGATGAAAGACTTAAAGAGAGCAAAAACATGATAATGCCGCTAATATAATATTCCTTCTTTCTTGTATCTGTCTGCCTCTCAGGTCGTTTTACTAATTACAATAAGTAATTTCGCCTTCTTTGCGCTCTCTTTTAACGCATTCGAGACCGAAAGAAATTCATATCAGTCAGTAGGCAAGGGTATAATATACATATTTTATATATAACTTATGTAGTAATGTATATATCATGTTAATTTCATATTTTTTTCAATATAGAATTATTATATATATATATTTAACTGTACATAATACATTATAGAATAACGTAGTATATAATTTTATATTTTAAAAATATGAGGCATACTATTCAAGATTGTCGTCGATTTAAAATCAAAGTATGAAAAGGATACCCTGGAGAGAGTAAAACACAGAATCATTCTAACTAAACATTCAGATCGTACCGACACCTAGGTATCGTCTTACAATTAAATCTCGGTCTCGAATGGATTAAAATGAAATACATACTTGCAGCTTCAACATCTTCAATATCGAGGAGATTCAAACTTTACAAATAAAAGCGGCCTGTTCCCCTTTCCACGACAGACTCTCATACCATATCCGCTCTTATCCAGGCTTTTACTTGAAACCAGCAATGCGTTCATTTACAATTTAAATTTACCCGGACCATCCACTGAATCGTCAGCCCTTTACAAGAAATGAGAGGGAACGTTCGCCCTTGAACACATAAAACAAAAAAAAAAAAAAAAAAATAGAAAAGGAAAAAAACCACAAATTTTAGTGAAGCTATTTTATTGAAACTTATTATATCATTTTAACAGCTATATATAAAACGTTGAATTATTTCCTTTCGCGCTGAGCAATTTTATTTCAAATTTCTAGCTTCAGAATGATAATTACGTATTTGTAATTATCAACAAGCTTTAAAAATATGGAATATTCAGCCAGATGAAATATAGGTAAAGTATTTAGAAGAAAAAAGATTGAAATGTTTTATGTAAAACGATTAAATTAAGTGGAAAACTGCGCTTCTTCCTGCTCCTCTACATGGCGCTACGCGGGACTCGCTTCTGAGCACGTCTTTCTCGTTGGAGGCTTCTTCTTTCTTTTCTTTCCCAGTAGAATTTTTGCACAATTCTTTCTCCCTTTTATCATTAAATTACCTCTAATTCTTAACAATCTTTAATCTTTGTCTCTTCTTCCCTATATATATATTTTTGTTTACTTTTCTCCGTAGCGAATTTTGTCTTTCTGACGCAGGATTAGGTTCCTGGACTTAGGGAGTTGCTACACGCCAGCTCCACCATGGCGACGGCATTCACTAGGCAGCCTACATAGCCACCTTTCAGCTCACGCTTCGGGACACTTTTTTCGCTGAGATTCTCCGCGATGAGGCATGAAAGCAGAGACCACCGTCTGCGGAGGCATGATTATTCTATTGTTCCTTTTAACGAGTAATCGTTTTACTCGAGTCCTCTCACTAAACCGTAAGTACGAAAGACTATTATACTTAGATAGGTACTTGGTCTCAAGAACCAACTTATTTTGGTCTTTCGATTAAGTTCTTAATTAAATGCTCAATTAGATATTCCTAAATATATCTTCATAATATTTCCCTCATCTATTTCTTTGACATTCTAGCAACCTCGTTAAGACGTCCGCCACTTCAACTTCTATCTACAAGTGGCAAAAACTGAAGCTGACCTTCTTCATGGAGAAACATGCCGGAAATGGCATCCGCACGTGTGAATAATTATACTCAGTGTCCAGGTAGTTCTTTCGATCATCCGATAGAAGTCGTTTCTGTTTTTCAGAGTTCGTTCACGTCTCCAGAATGTAAAAATATCCAAGGAAGTACCATTAGGAAGCAATGAAATTCAGAGTTTCTGTGGTTATTCCTTTTTCTGATTGTTTCTTTTCTTTGCCCAAAATGGATGATTTCTATATCAAATTGTTTATTCGTATTTTTTTTTTAATATTCCTTGAGATTTTCAATCAACTCGATTTCGAATTTTTTAGCACCCGATCTTCTGGTTGACGTCGTTAAGAAAGAGGAACGAGTGCACAGGAAGCATGGTCGGCGTGAGCATGATTAGATCCGGTCTGCCCGATGACCTTGCCAGTGATAATAGCGGTTCGTTAAGGTGGTTGCAGTCTTGATTTGCTTCTGTTTCGATTTCCAGCGAACTCGTCAGCCGGCATGGCTTCCGAGATGCTCCCCCTGAAACAAGTCGAAGGGAAATAATTAATGGACTCTCTGTTCGATTGTACGTGGATGACAAGCTGACCGTAAAAAGAAATATACAAATACGATTAGAAAATATAATCCGAACCCCTTTCGGTTTGATCTGAAGGTTTCTTTTTCTAGACGGAACCAAAGATTCTTATCTGGTTTATGGTGAGCTAAGGAACTCTTTGAAAACAGCATTTATAACTTTCGAAAAAGAGACAGGTATTTCTTGCGCGAACAATTGAATAATTAATTCGTTCTCTAAATATCCTTATTTGTTGTTCCTAAAATACATAATGATTGGAAGCTTCTTACGGGAAGCGCAATCAGCCGCTGATATCATTGAAGTCGAAACGCCATTAAAACCATATTACGATTCGCATGCGACATGCTCCATTCATGAAAACACAAAAGCAATAAACAAGTACAAATCAACGAAATAAATCCTCCGAGAACGAGACGTTACAGGAATTATACCATTGCGAGGATACAAAAGACTTGCTCATGAGCTACTTCCTTCAAGTAGTCGAGCGGTGTATTTTCCGGTCGTTAACTTCCATATAATGGGATATTAAAGAGTACGGACACAACGCTGCTATTTTTCAACTATTCATTATCAAATTACGCAGCGGGAATCGTTGCAACGACAAAACTGTAACGACTCGTACCTGCGTATCTTCCATTTAGCTGCGGTAAACGCTGACTTGTCTGCGTTTTTTTTTTTCACTTCCTCGTTACGGAAACCAGGAAAAGTGATTCACAATACAGTTTCTAACTGTACTTCTCGCGATTCTTTCTTAGAAACAAGCAATTGCTTCTTTTCAATTTCCTAAATCTATAATAAAACAGTCCATTCCTTGAATAGAAATTAACTTTAAAACTTTAGGCGCATACATTGTACGTATCGTATGTATGTATTTTGATTTGAAAAGAAACGCGGCAAACGCCTTTGAAAAGACGTTAGGTTTTCAACACCTTAACTAACTTAATTCCAGCGAGTTGCAAATCTGCTGCATCTCCAACATCTGAATATCAATCTTTTACAATGACTTGTTCTCCAATTTATTAAAATTACATCTCTCCCGTTGCACCGACCTTCTTTAAAGGTTCCCGCGGCAGGTTGAACCCGCATCACGTATCTTCCCTCTTCCTTCCACCCCCTGTTCCCTTTCTCTTTCTATCGGACGGGAAGAGCGGGAACGCTTAAAACGCGCGAATCACGCGAGCGCCTCACGATTTGCGAAACATCACGTGAAAATCACCGATCCGATCTCCGTGCGCGCGGTGCACCGTGGGGGTAACGATTAAATCGACAGGATATACTTTATTAGCTATTCCGTTATTACAGGCTGTAGTTGGCGGGGAAATAGTCACTATGGATCGATGAACTCCATTGTAACAACGCACCTTCGAATTGCATCGGAAACGCTTCTGTATTGCGTCCACCGTATAACCTATCATCGTGTGTTTAGGGTAAATCAGTGGATCGGAAGTTACGTTTCTATGTTTCTCGCCTGTCAGTATAACACTGTGCAAGAGATACAGCAAGATCCTAAAATCATTCGAGTACAAGTAGCGTAAAATGGTCGTTTAAATTTCAATAAATTAACTATTCATACGTTAATTGTACGCGGTCAGGATTAAGGGGTACGGCGATGGAGAAGATTTTGTTAGCTAGATGTTGAGTAAATAATCGAAGATGATAATTTTATAAATGTTTCGTATTTATGATGATGGAAAAGATTTAATTTGAGTTACGTTACGTTTGAATAAGATAGACTTTTCCAAGAGTGGAGGATTTGTAGAGATAGTGGACGTAATAGTAGTATGATTTAATACCTGATGTGTCTTTTTTTTCTTTGACATATAGGTCACTGTGGGGGTAATATTGATCTAGATATAACTATCTTTTCTGAGAAGTACGTATATGCTTATGGGAACTATGTTTGGTTAATCAATAGAGCCATTCTTTTGAGAAATTGAATCTAGAAGAATTTGACGATATTTTGCCTTGTTTCAATAGTACATCAGTTTAAAGAAACGCCTGCGATTATAGTATATAATTGCACATAGGTATATGCAAAATTGCATTTTCAAATAATTAAATCAAAAATATAGGAATGTATCAATGGGAAGAATATTTGTTAAAGATCTTTCCTTTTTAATCAAATTCGTCCAACAACCCCATTCTCGTCAAACATAAAATGAACGGTGCCTTTCTCAAAGAAACAAGAAGAAAATTGCTGTCGTTCTAAAGTTCTTCTCCATTGCTAAACTACACGTTCGTGTTTCTAGTTACACTCCAATTATTCGATTGTAAGAAGCAAGCAATCCCTCCATCCAAGCGCTAGATATAGTTTCTCGAGTAGTTCTCTTCAATACCGTTATATCGATGAACTCTTTTTGAATAAAGTTCACATTTATAAAGCAAACACAATAAAATACGACAGGACAATTGTAATCGATAAATAACATTTTATTAGGATATTATAAGAAGCTAAGATATCGAGTTCTAATTGTGAATATCAAGCGCTCGTCGTTCGAGGAGATTACCAATATTTTCTTCCTTAACAATATTAATTACGAAGTTTCGATACCGTTTATGACATTAAGATCTCTTGATAAAGTTGTATCGTTAAAATCTTACTGTTCCTAGGGAAAATATATAGTTAATATATATAGTTAAATATATATAGTTAAAACCGGAATATATATAGTTAAAACTTCCAGAGGAGCATCTCGCAGACAAATTATTGATTGTTAGTGTCGATTGACTGTAATCGATATTTGGTGCGTGAAGTTGTATGTTTCGTGAACCTGCGTTGATGCAGGGATTCTGTTGCAAATCATAAACTAAAGAGCCACTGGTCAAGGTGAAAGAGGTTCAATAAATCCAGTGTTAGTGTAATTTGACACTTTATGTGCACCGGGTGTATGCAAACAGAGTTTGATGTTCTGAACACCACGGTTGTAAGATTTTATTGAGACCCCAGTATTGTATCCGCACGGTGTGACCCTCTGTTGATGATTGCCCTCTCCACCAGCCGTTTAATCTCATCTGTCTATCGTGCCTTACCGGCCAGGGAGTTTCCCTAACATCTGAGATATCAGATTTGCAGCTCGGAGAGGACAGATAATTCGGAATATCCCAAAGAAGGGCAAGGTACTGGCCGAGCCCCAAATCACTTACATAGAATTACTTACATAGAACAATCACTTACATAGAATTTTTTTTTTCTTTTCTTTTCTTTTCTTTTTTATTTTCTTGTTGAAATTATAATTAATTCTCACGTCGAGAATTTTCAGTTACTTTACTTAGTATTATGCAGTGTTAGCTGATTATTAATAATAAGTTAAGACTTATTATAGATAAATATAATTTACTCACATAGAATAAATTCATTTAATTAATTATGAGATTAATTCACTTACATAATTATGACATACAAGTAAATTTTATAACCACAAATTTTTAAATGTTATACTTTGAATCTGTTCTTACATTTAATTTTAATTTTAATTTTAATTTAAAAAAAAACCTTACAGCCAGTACCTCTAAAATATTCGATAAAAATTCTGATGAAACATTAATTGAAACATCTAAACGCAACAAAGAATGGATATAATTATACAATTTTCCAATATTTCAACATTCATTCATGTACATCGATTTTTATTATCACATTTGTTTCATATCTGAAGAATATGTATTTGTTGGCATCAAAATATTCTCTGTTTCAATCCTTGGTCATTTTAGATCGAGACTTCAAAATCTTCTTGATTAAAATTCTTAAATTTTTTTAAATGAGAATCATTAATTAGAGGACAAAAAGTTGCTTCAATTATTTGAATATTCTGCTATTCATACAATAACATATTTCATTTTAAATTAAAACGAGAATAAATACTATTGTGTATAAATTTAATAGAACGACAAAGTAAATGTACAAAGTAGTTGCAAAGTAAATGAACAAATTGTACGAGGCAACTGTCATTAGCGTAATTTTAACGTGTACATTTACAGTATGATATTAACCATTATTTAGGATTGTTAAAGTGAATTAATGCGTAACTGCGTCATCCACGATTGACCATGATTATGGTAGTGATTATTGCTATAAATGAAGCTTAATAGTTGTCGAAAAGAATCACTCGAAAATCGCGTTCATAAATCATTCTCTCGTCTCGTATCGTGTTCGTCGGGCGGAAAACAAGATTGTGTTTTAAAGAAATCGCGTGTTCCGATTACTATCAAACTTACTGTGTCACTCGCATAGCAGAAGAGAAAGATTAAGATAAGGTCACCAATGAGCAAAACGTTTAACGTATAAGTGTGGTACATTAAAATTGAGTCCGCTGCAACCCTCATGACATTTAAAATCCTACGCGTATATTGAGTAAAGTTGTTATATTAAATATAATCATATTAAATACAAGCTCGTAGGCTGGATTCCCAAATTATTTGGTTAAATACTTTGAATACGAGAATACCGAGTGTTAACAGTAGTAAATCCTCTATATGGTATGTTTACTTTGCTATCTTGAATAGGTAAATAACATTTCACTTTAACACATTTAACCAATATTATACGCATATGCACATAATGTTACTGTTACATATAATGATATATACGTAGATATACACGTTAATTAAATCCTCTATATGGTATTTTTATATCAGTATCGTAAACATTGTAAACCGGAAATCTTTTATTACACACGTACATATACAGTCAATATTATTGTTACATATAGTGATACATACGTTGATCCACACATTAATTAAATCCTCTATATGCTATTTCTACTTTGCTATCTTGAATAGATAAATAACATGTCGCTTCCAGATGTCAAATAATATTTGCCAAATGCACATATAATGATATAATTACATATAATGATAATAACAATATAATAATTATATATAATATTGATAATAATGATATAATTACATATAATGATATATACGTTGATCCACACATTAATTAAATCCTCCATATGATACTTTTGTATCGGTGTCATGAACATTTTTCCCCGAACGACCTTCTATGACGCGTGTACGTATATCGAGAATATTATTGTATTATATATAGTGATACATACGTTGATATACACATTAATTAAATCCTCTATATAGTATTTTTACTTTGCTATCTTGAATAGATAAATAATCTCGAATATAGACATACAGGTACACTTACGTTGATATACACCTTTGTACAAGGTGTCAAAAAATTTTTTATCACGGCGTTTTTTTAAGACGATTTTATAGCTTCGAAATTGATCTTGACACGATTTTCAATGTCAAATTATTTTTCTATTGCATCATGTGATACTCATTAGGAGGAACGAAACTTCTGTTTTCTTAGAAAAAATGTTTGAAATTTCATTAATTCCTAGATTGATTTTATTTATACTTTAAGGTCAGATATGACATCAAATAATGTCAATACTAATATTTAGTTATTTGTCAATTTATAGCATCTGAAAAATAAGATATCTTCGAGACAGCGTGGGTTTTCTTTCCAACTTTCTTAACTTTCAACAATAAAATTTTCGTCAAACGATACAATCTATCCAACAAAGTTCTTGTAGACAGCCAATCTCGTAAGAACATAGATCTTCTTCAAGTATTATTCTTCACAATGCTTCGTGTGGAATTTCTACTTGACGAGTTATTATTAAACGATTAAAAGCTTATTATTATACGATAATGTAATATCGTACAATAGCTTTGATTGGAGATCGGCTGAAATTAGAAAACACCGTGTACGCCGTCTTTTTGTGGTTTGTTTACATCCAAGAGCGCCTAGTAACAATGACGCGAGAAAAGATAAGCAGCGTCAAAACAGAAGTACGGTTTCATATTTCAAGGAGTGGCAATCGAGAGGCCAGAGTATGTGAGCCGAAAAGTGTGTGTGTGTGTGTGTGTGTGTGTGTGTGTGTGTGTGTGTGTGTGTGTGTGTGTGTGTGTGTGTGTGTGTGTGTGTGTGTGTGTGTGTGTGTGTGTGTGTGTGTGTGTGTGTGTGTGTGTGTGTGTGTGTGTGTGTGTGTGTGTGTGTGTGTGTGTGTGCGCGCATTTACCACTGACGAATATAATATATATTTGAAAGGATGGAAATTTTATTTATCCGACTATATGACCATACTCGGTTAAGTATCAACAGCGACTATCTATCAAAAAGATTAAAAATTTTAGCCATGTGATTTGGTCCCTTAAAGCGGGGATTTTAGAAGTAATATTTTTATAATAAAAGAATTCATGAAAAAGTTGTATTATCATACAACTAATGATAAAATGATCTGGTTCTTCATTATATAATGTTCTAAAATTTGTCGTATATATAGGATGTACAAACCGTGATATCAAGGTATCAGTTCTTCCTTCCCAAGGGACAGTTTCATTAAAATTCTGATAGAATTAAAAATTAATTATTAATATTCTAACAATCATATATGTTAAATACGTTATAGTCAACGATATATACCTGAGCGAATGTAGGGGTGATTCCTTGATAATTATAAATGTCATCAGCCCACATCATTGTGCCACTTCTTTGTACTCCAGCCTCTAGATTAACAGCCTAAACAAACATACGAAATTTTATAGAAGCTGTACAAAATATAGTATATATGCGCAATATTGAAGCGTTCAAGGGGATATAAAGGTAATGTACATCACATACACGTGTACTCTCATGCAACAAAATACAATTAGATTTAATAGTATAAGCTCTTTTATTCATCATAATAGATTGGAAATTTAAGTGTCTTACGAGGGTGAGTAAAAAGTTACCCGCTCTGTCGGTGTAGAATTTATTTTAAGCAATTGTCAAAAAAGACATACATCATTTTTTGACATAATCACTCGATTTCTGTATACACTTTGTCCATTTGCCGAAGGACCTTTGTATTTTCTCATTAAAAAATGTTTTGGGCTGAGCTGCGAACCACGAATGCATCGTCGTCTTCACCTTTTCATCAGCTTTTTCGGCATCCATCTCGCACAAACTTTTTAAAATCCAAATCTGTCGTGCACTATTGCATAAGCAGAGCCGTGGCTGATTTGCAAATGATTTGCCACATTATCCAGTGTCACTCGTCTATTCCATAGAGCATAAGTTCATGAGCACGTTCAATGTTGTCATCGTGGATGTGGACGGGCGTCCAGCTGTTTTTTCATAACACTCGTGCGATCTTCTTTGAACTTTTGTGCCCATTCAAACACACTTCGTGACAAAACACTTTCTCCATAATGTGCATTAAATCTTTGATAAATATAGGCATCAAACATAACCTCCGACCACAAGAAACGAATCACAGCATCCTGCACTGTTTTCCTGCAAATCACCATTGCAAAGCGCCATTACTCGCGCAACGGTCACAAACGAATTGACGTAACACAAAGAAACCTGCGCAGCAGCACTGAACAGATATTGACGTCATACGAAGAGTGCAGATGGATCAATACGGTCGACAGAAGTTTTAACTATCTGGAGTGCGGATAAATTTTTACTGAGAGTCGTATAGGAATCTATAATCTGTAAGTACACCTTTGGCTGAATGGAAATTTCTCTTACATATAGTCAAAAATGCTGAAACTGTGTATTGAATTGGAAAGTGATAAAAAATAAGTGAAGTTTCGAGGTTGCATGTGATTGCATGAGTACACAGGACGTTTTTAGCGAATAAAAAATAATTTTGAAAGACACGAGACTTATCTTGTATTTTATGCACTCTCTGTGTCCGAATTTCCAGAAGCTCTCTATCTTATGAAGTGTTTTAGATTAGCCGGAAAATTTTGTACGTACGTACAAGAAGTATACGATCTAAGTGGAATATTCCATTATTCTCTTGATACAACAGAAACGAAATTTACAGAACTTCTCAGAAAGTTGGTTTATTATTACCAAATTAATAGAATTAATACACGTTTATCATCTTTACATACCTAAGTCGTGGAGGTTTATCGTGCGTAAAAAATTAGTGTCGTTTCAAAGTTACATTTCGTACATTTTAAGCTTATAATTTGTAACGTACAAAACAATGTAAATTTGAGCTGTTTCTTATCTCCACAATAAGAAAATCCAACTTTACGTTTTTTACACAATGATATTTATGGAACAGTAATATCATATTATTGCATCGCTTGGAGAATGAAGTCAAGGTACGATGTGACCCTAGTGTAAACGCTGGGATACCCAGCTGTGCCGCACTTATAAGCATAAGACACAATACCTATTAAATACGAGGTTAATTCATGTTGTATCAGCAGTGGTCCGCCGCGGTCAGCCTGAAAGGATCGTTAAATTTTTAATCAAAGATACTGAAATATATCGATCGAATTGTATTGAAATTATACTTATATACAGTAATAATCTTCTATTGATTTGTGTATTGAAATACTCCAATTTATAACGTACATGTTATATGTATTTTGAGCAAAACTAAGATTAGAAGGAAATTAGATTAAATACCATAACGAGGTGTGAGAAGTGGGCAAAACTATTAAATTGTGTTTATCTATTATTTTTAATGTTTAAGACGTCGATTTGATGTTAATTCGAATCGACGTGTCTTCAGATACCGTATAGTTTGTAGTAACTCTGTAACTTAATTACCGTACAAGAATCCTCTCCACCCTGAGCATGTTCGGCGCATATTATACCATCAGTGATATCAGGTGCATTAGGAAATTTGGAATAAGCTATTTTGCATTCGGCGTTCTTAATCACTGGCATTTGTACTTCCATTAATGCATTACGTCGTGGTCGTCCTACGAAGAAAATAAGAAAGATATTTAAGACTGGAACTATTTAATTTTATTATAAAATTGATATCACTTACTATATCTTAATGCTCCCGATCCAGCAACAAGGGGGTTATAGCCGACGAAGTTGCTCTTTCGTAGGGGCTCTTTCGTACAAATGGGATATACGTACCCTGAAAAATAAAAAAATAAATGAAAATGCAGGAAACGAATGACCAAAAGTATGAGAAAGAATTATACACGCTTTATGACACAATATATGTGTACAGTAAGAAATTTCAGGATATGATACTTCAGTAATACTCAATAGCATATATATATATATATATTTGAGGACTTACTCGAAAATGGCACCTCCTCCACCAATCTAAGAATGGCAATATTATGATTGTGTATGTTTTCTATTCCATCCATATGTGCACAATGTGCTGCGGTCAAAACATGCCTAGCCGATATCAGGGAACCTCCGCACTTCCATAGTGGTTTGTCTGGGTTTCGGGGATTACGAAAACCTAATGCAGCGATCCATGGCCAAGCGCCTAAAATGCAATAGTCATAGTTGTGAATATACATAATTTTTTCTCACATAACGGGTAACAACGATTATTACCTATTCGATATTCGATCATACAGCAGACGATAAGTACATACGTACAAATACTCTGAAATAGAGATTTGATAAAGACAGAAATTAAATTTTTATTCCAGTGGAATACAAATTATTAAATAATTCTATATAATTTCTATTTGAACTATACTGAACTATAAAGTTCAAACGTGTAATTTCTGCCCTAACAGTTTTTGATCTCTATCCATATTATTACTCCTATATCAACTTTTCATTTCAAGCAAAAAGATACTCTTCCTAACATGAAGTAAAAGAAAGAAATAATTCAAGTTAATAAGTAAAGTTACTACCGATAAAATCATAGCATTATTATTTAGTCTAATTGAAATGTACATTGATGTGCTGTTTAATGCCTTTAAAGTTCATTCTTTGCAGTAAATGGCTTATTATTAATCGGAAAGAAAGACATAAAACGTACCAAGTTCAGCTGGTTTACCATCGACCACCCTGGTATGAGAGACGCTGCTAAAACCACAGTATGGTGGTCGCAAAGCCTTATACTTATACACAGTTTTTATTAAAATTTCTCTCTTCTCTTTGTTTGGATCGTTCGGACAGCAAACGATCGTAACATTGCCCTGGTATCTGCACACTGATCGTCTATAAAAATCGGTGGCTGTACGGTACTGTATCTGCCATATTTCTTGCAGAGGTTTACATTTTCTGTAGTCAAGGCACCTGCCTTCTTGATTGTCCGGTGTGGTACATTCTGGATCAAACAATTTTAAAACATTTATACAGTTCAAAGATGCGTAAGAAAGCGACACCGATTACTCAACTTTCGAAGTAAAAGGCCGATCAAGTCCACCGGATTGCCCTACAGACACGTATTAATCCGTAAGAGTTAGTCATCATGTTGATAATAATTATCTAAAGAAACTTTTCACGTGAAAATATAAAATTTTAATTGATTAGATATTGTGTTAGCCATACTTAAGAAAGAAAATGAAAATGAATGAAATGAAAGAAAAGGACTACCTTCAACCTCATGTTTTAAATAAACACTTTGTCAGTTTTGCGGTAAATAAATTCTTAGGAATTCAGGACAGTTTTTAGTGTGAATCATTTTGTTTCGACCGTTCGCGGAGAGACGCGATCGCGAGATAGCACGTCAACGAGAGTTGTAAGTTCCCGTTACGATTAAATAATCGACGCCACGAACTGATCGATCCCCTTATTTCGATTATGATAATAAGGGTAGTTCAACGAAATTCCACAGAATTAACACAAATAAATTAATGTTTATTTCAACAACTTATTAACTAGAAAGATATAAATGGAACAAAAAAAATGTAACTGCGTTTTGGTTGATAAGTAATGCGCGACATACCACATGTGTTGACGGTTCGACATCTCGAAAAGTTCTGAACGCCTTTCGATTTTTTTCGTTTTTTCTGGAAGGCGACCCCCACTACGTTCGGATCACGCCACATTCTTTTACGCGAGGTAAAATACGGGCCACGAGTCGACGTTTCTGGAAGTCGCCCTGCTTAATGAACCATGCGCTTGCCACTACAATGTTTGTTTGCCGGGCAGACACGACGATCCATCTGCGACATTATAGTGCCGCGATCGATAGTTAAGAATATGACCTATGGTAAGCCGCATGGCGTAACATTCTCCCCCCGTTGAGAGGGTACCGATCAAACTAGGGAGGTGTGGTTGAAGTTCCCATCTTATTTCGTCTCGGTGGCTAGTTGTTCGGGTTTCTCGAGATCGGGTTGAATTGGCAGTGGGACAAGCCTTTTGACGCCCCGATCCAAAATGCTCTTTGCCGTCTGAACTGTAGCTGTCCGGATGACACCATCGGCGCCTGGATGAATCTTGATAACTCGGCCCAGAGGCCAATGCATGGAGGGAACGTTGTCCTCTCTGAGGATGACGATTGTGCCCTTTTGGATGCTGTGTCCACCCTTGCTCCATTTATTGCGGTTGGTTAGCTCGTTCAAATACTCCTTATGCCAGCGGTTCCAAAAATGTTGTTTAAGCTGTTGGATATGCTGCCATTTGGAGAGTCGGTTCGATGGAATGTCCCTGAAATCTCGATCACGTAAGCACATTAATGAATCGCCAATGAGGAAATGTCCGGGAGTGGGGGCTAGGAGATCATTTGGATCGGTGGAGATAGAAGTTAGAGGGCGGGAATTGAGGACTGCTTCTATTTCTATGATAAGAGTATTACGGTGTTAAGCTCATATGTTTCTGTTTCTCCACTCGCGCTGCGCCATAATATCCTTTGATATTTCCGATCCTCTGGTCGTACGAGGAATTGCCGATACAGGAATTTTCTCGATGTCGCCAGTGAGTACGTACTGATGAGCGCGGAATCTAATTAATATGCAAAATAAATTGTGAATTGATTCGAGAATATAGGATTTCCCCATTTTCATGATTATCGTGATTTTTGTATAAATATATTTTTTAAGATACTAATAATTAGGTACTTATAAATTAGTATTATCAATTATTTTGCATTTATAATTCCGCCTCTAGTATAAGTGTTAATTGAAAACTAACTTTATGTTTGAAAAAGTACTAGCAAAGTCGTTGAGTAACAAGCCACTGATGCTAACACAAATAGCATTGTCGTAATTAAATATTTCTAAATATTCATTTTTCATTTTGAACCTGTAGAAACAATTTATTATATATACTATTAGCTAAGTAATTGCATATTTAATTAAGTCGAAATATAAAACTTAGTTATTTTAATAATTTAAAAAATAAAAAACTGACAAACATTTCAATTTAATTTATGGTTGGAACAAAAGACAGTTATTCTTCATTAATTGAAATATTGCAATGCAGAGTACTTTCCAAAATACGCCGAGAGTATTCCTGATGGTGAAACGAGCGTTGCTTCATCGAACGCAGCTAAAGAAAACAACATCTATGTAGTTGGTGGTACGATGCCTGAAATAGAGGGCGCTAAATTGTACAATACCTGTACTATTTGGGGTCCCGATGGAACTTTGATAGCAAAACACCGAAATGTAAGTAATATATTCCTTTATGGCTTTGAATTTGAAAATATTGGGGTGAAGAAAGTGACTCTATCTAGGAATAATTTAGGAATATACATATGTACATACGTATACTATAACCAATTCTATAATTTACGGTTTATAAAATACGTTATGATACGGGAAACGCCCATTTTTGTTGTAATGTGTTTGTGTTGTATAAATTTTTCACATACTTAAAATATTATTATACTTATTTTTTCTCCTTTTTAAACATTATTAAATGATAGGATTTTTTAATAAAAGAAAGTGATAAAAACGCTGTTATAGTCAGTTATAGTCGCCAGTTGTCCTTGCTAATGGTTGCTTGTTGTCGCTAGTTAGTTCTCGTTATCGTTATGTATTCCATCAATCACGCGAAATTTAACGTATGGGAATTTATTCTTCTTTATTCTTTCTGTAGGGAGATTTTTTAAGACGAGGAAAATATAGAATATTTTAAGACGACGGTAAGGTTTGAATTTAAGTAACTGTTTTATGATACAACAAAGTGGAAAGACGATTTAATTTTATAAAGTTTAGGGTAATTTTTTAAAAAACTTCGAATTTAAAAGATTCAAATAGATATCTTAAACGTAATTAAACCCTCCATATCGTAAGAAATTAAATGAAACTGCGCAACAAAGTTGATACATTTAATGTATTATTTTAAACATTTATTTAAAAACATTTATTTAAAATTTAAGTGTAGGCGTCGACGCGCGCGCGCCATTCGAAGCATTTGTCAGTTCGTTACATCTGCGGTAAAAGTTGTAACTACGAAGAAGCTTAACATATGGTGCGTCTCAAGACGACAGTAAAAAGTATTAAGAGATTTTTCGAGATTTTTTCTTTTAAGTTTCCAAGTACTTTTTCTATTTAACTTCTTTTTTTTTTTTGTTGCATTTTCTAACAATATTCGATAAATAGAGACGAAATATGACAGTTCTTAGTTCGGGGATTTATTGGTTCGAAAGTTACTTGAAAAGTGTTTCTGGAGTTCGTGCGGTTAATACTTTTAAACTTTTACCGAGTACGACTTATTCCGTATGGCTGGACAAATCTTTGTTGATACTGTAAGCGTAACTGTAAGCGTCCGGATATTGTCTTGTGGAGATAGAAAAATACACGAAGTATTGATTGAACTACATATTTTTTTAATTCTTTTTTAATTCTTTTAGTTCTTCATATATTGATAATAAAACGATATTCCGCTACTTTGAGCACAATATAGTAATGTTTAAATAAATAATAAAATTTACGCATTTCGTCTTCATGCGTCGATAAGAAAATGCAAAAAAAGTTAAAGAAAGATGATGCGCAGACGCGAAGTTTAGTCAGCAATAATATTTAAAACCTCTAAAATATATTGTACACATTTATTTGCAAATAAGCTCAATGAAATTGAACTGTAACTGTGTTTCCAATAATGTCTTCGATGTATTGCTCGCCATTATGTCGGATTAACAGCTCTAAGTGATCGACCTTAATCACTAAATGTCGGCCGTGATTCAGTGGTATAGCTTTACATATGACGGACATCGTAGGCGCTTGTAAGACGTCCATTGTGAAACGTTTCCAATAGCACCGTTTATGCACCGTTTATGTGATGGTGAAATCTGAATATATATATCGCTGAAATATATATCGCTTATCACTTGAGTCTGACACGATCGTTTTTAAATAGAATCACAATTTTTTATTCTTTACAAAATCAGTCTTTAAAGATTATGTGCAAATAAAATAGATAAATAGATAAATGGTTGTAGAAACTTATAAAACAGATATTACAAGTATATCTAAATAAATGATATATTTATAAATTGTAATATTTGATCTAAAGTTTAAATAAATAAAAGAGATACTCGTGACTTACAATAAACGTATTTTTTTTTTCAATTTTTAAACAAAGCAAAAGTGGATAACAATTTTTCAAAATGTAAAAATCAAC
Source organism: Bombus huntii (assembly GCF_024542735.1). Taxonomy (NCBI): domain Eukaryota; kingdom Metazoa; phylum Arthropoda; class Insecta; order Hymenoptera; family Apidae; genus Bombus; species Bombus huntii. The sequence continues at coordinate 48,008 of NW_026099372.1, forward strand.
ACAATGGTTGGTTTCTTTAATTAATCAATAACGTTTAAAGTTAATTAATGTCCAGAGTGGTTTGTACATTTTGTATTTCGCCGTATTTCAACGTTCGATGTGTAAATAGAACTTGATGCCTGAAATATCGAAAAAATAATTAAATCCGATCGTTCCGTCGAATTTGCAAATTGTATACTCGTGTAAAATCGAGTGCGCTTGTGTATGCTGATACGAAAAGTGGTAGTATATTTTTCTTTTTTCGATTATCGTTATCACTTTTTGTGTGGAAAAATTAATTCCGTGAAATGGAAGTGCAATCAATACGGCTTATCACGAAATAATAGCACAACGACGGTACATATTGGTATTGACGTCAGCTTCACAAAATTTCCCGAGTATCGCGGTCGACTATTTGGGTTAAGAATTCATTTTCAAGGTTCTACAAGCACGAGTATCTTATGGATATGAAATTTTCAGTGTACATTTTAATAACCATATTCCATATTGCATGCTGCGGTCCAAGAAAAATCCGCAGTTAATATTCTGCTAATCCCTGCTGCTTTTAAAGACCATAAGTAGTCGTCCGTAAGGTTTAAAAGATTTCGAGTAGATTTGTATTACGTATTTTATCTTCTAATTTTTAAAGAGAGGATCGTGTTTAATTAATTGAAAATGACGAAACTGTAATGGGACATTATTATCAAATATTAAACGTGGTTCCATTGGGTACTTTTATGGTCTTTGCGAGATATATATGCATTATACGTTGCTATTGGCAACGCGTAGCGATGAACGATGGAGAGCAATACCTTCGTTATCTCGTCTCGGTTGTGTACATATCAGTAATGCACAGTACTCGTACTAAATATCTTACAAATTCCATACAGATTTTCAGATTAGTTTCGAATAATACCAACACGACCATGATAGTCACAGTACAGTATTAAATGGTGCCACTATGCATAATACACTCCTAAAATGTTTCTACAAATATATTTGTCCGAATATTTTTGTCAGCTACTATATCCTAACCACGATTTATTAAACAATATATAGATTTAAAAAAGAATATATAACGACATTACTTGTTTAGGCTAGATTGGTTTAACTTGTATAGTTTTAGTAACTGTGTAAGATCAAACAAGAACTTATCGTTAGTTTGGCGAGATTTGATTACACGAAGCAACATAATTGCTTTGAAACTCAGGACAGAAAACAATGTCAACCGGTAGACGCGTTTGTCTGGTGAACGTGTAACGCGTGAATAATAGATAGCGACAATCACGCGAACGCTAGTTACAGCTGACTTGGCTTACATTGTAGCATTCAAACTAGAGTATACGAGCCGTAAGCACTATTGAAAGTTCAAAGGCCGACTAGTGAGCTTCATCCTATCTCATTTTTTAATCAGGCGATGGATCGACGAATCGTATTGATTTCGAGGATTATTATAGTTCTGTGGAAATTTTAAAGCGCGGTTTGTCTAATCTTGTCTCGTTAGCTACAGACTCTTTGGCGAGCAGCCTGAAACTTGATCCAGTTTCGAGAAAATGAAAAATTCGTTTCTTCTCTTTGCTTCCCTGTTCCTTCTTTCCTCCTTTTTCCCTTTTTACATCGCGTTAAGACCCGTTAAATAATATTGACTGCCGTGGACGCTGGCTGAGAAGTGCACTTTATAACTAGCTTTAAAATCACTGACGTCGATGAGGACAAAGGTAAGTTAGAGGGTCATTTATCTGAGCTGGTGTTATTCGACCTGAACTCTGCAGCTTTTCACAGTTTCTTTCGTTTTTCTTTTAAGAGCAGAGATGTTAACTGGTCTCTTGTTACGTGTAAGAAAGTACGTGTATGTACTAAAGCTTATTTATCACCAATTGGTTGCTCAAAGTCGAGATATACATACCTATATTATATTAATACGTTACAGAAGATTACGCGTTAGTTAGCTTATGAGAATTTATAGTGTGTCACAGATCACAAAAGCAGAATGACTACTTTTTCATAAACGATATATGTATATGAATTGAAAGTTTAACTATTACGTCACATACTTCTCTCGATAAACGTCGTCGAGTGCATATTGTTAAAGAATATTAGCCATTTGAATTCAATAGTTTCGAAGATACTAATGCTTCTGTGAAGTTTTTGCAGGCTGTTAATTTTTTATTCAGATACTACAAATTTTAAATAACTTCGATTAGAAATAAAAATCACATTACATTAACGCGTAGAATGTAACGTAACGTAGATAATGTAAATATAAATTATATTACAAGGAAACAATACGGTAATTGTAGGTAATGTGAAACATTCTGGTTAAAATTGCATCCTTTGAAGGCTAGGACACACAGTACTTACGAAGTAGATTAAGTAGCAAATGGGGTACTTAAGAAAATTCATGTTGTCATTGTTTAATAAACATCTTCAGCTAATAGCTTTCTGCAAAAGCTGGTTTAAGTTATGCTAGCTTATTCCTTATTAATTGCAATTATATTGTTCGTATCTCCTAGAGGATTAACAATCCATTTTTATAATGGATAATAAAAGTAAATTCCTATTAGGTTGTCCCAAGTTTCTTTCGCTTTATAAAGAAATGACAGTTATGTTATTCTATATTATTTTATATTAAATTGGAAAAGTGCTAAAATATTTGATAAAAATGTTAAGAAATTCTGATATTGATTTAAGCGTATCGATTTATCTGCTCTTCATATTTGATCAAACAGAAATTGTTAATTATGATTTCCACTTAAAAGCGGATTGCATATTATGAGGATAAATTATCAAATTCATCTCTAATATACACATTAGAGAATCATTCATAGCCGTAATCCTGTTTACCGCTAACATTCCTGGTACTCAATCATTCATTAGGAGACTGCTCTAGCCGCACAGAATACACCTGTAAATAATTAATCGCCATTAATATTCCATCGACTTTTGAAAATCCCTCATGTGATCTATTTCATGCGATGAGAATATGTATAAATTGAGATTGCGATCGACCATCCTCAGTCGGATAAATCGAGTGATTCAAATTATAACACAAAAAAAAGTTAAAACTAGTTACATTATCTTTTTCAATTTTTATGTATTATTTGGCGGAAGAAACTTTGGTAATTAGTAAGTAAAGTTCACCTCCTTAATGTTAATGATTTTAATATGTTATTAAGCTCAAAGTTCTAAGGAATTTTCTATATATATATACATATACATAACTGTGTGCGTATATATATAATATACGTATAACAGCCAAAGTTCAGCTCTCAAGTGTACGCAAAACTTTTATGTTCATTTTACGCTATACCAGTATGTTTCATGAATTTGTTTGCTAACAGTATCGAAACAAATAACAAGCAGAGGACGAGCTATTCATGAATTGTTTTGCCAGCGTGTACGCTCCCAATATTTTCTATTTGAGAAAACATACTTGTTGCTATTGCAACTACAAATATTTTTACAGTCGACGCTTTTGCCGTGAATCATTGGCTAACATGTAAAATCGAGAAAAAACATGGTTTATTGTGATGGAAATGTGGAAAACCGCAAAACCGATATAGAAGGGAAAATAAAGGAAAGGAAGGTAGGGATAAGTAGAAGCTTGGGGCCAAGTTTAATTCACTGAAACCGAGCTGCTTGTATTATCACAAAACAAAATTGCCAGTACGTCATTTCCGTACTCTCGTCCTCGCGAAAATGGTTTTGCTCGTGAAGAAAAAAACGAAGAGACAGGGAAGAGAGGAAAAAGCAAACGGAGAGCGCTTTTAAAAAGCTGGCGAACCGTGTGTTACCACAACGAGACACGCGGTGCTATTTGTCGCTTTAAATTGTGTCGCAACTCGTTTTTGAGATCTTTGCCAGGGATGCGTTAAAACACGCTGCAAATATATTTCTGGCTTTTCTGGGGTTTAACTGAAATATGACAAATAACGTTGTAAAACATATGTACTTATGACTTACAGAGTAATTGAGTGTACAAAATATAATAGCCAGCGATTTAGGGCTTTAAAAGATCAAAAGAAAAGAAAAGAAAAGAAAAGAAAAGAAAAGAAAAGAAAAGAAAAGAAAAGAAAAGAAAAGAAAAGAAAAGAAAAGAAAAGAAAAGAAAAGAAAAGAAAAGAAAAGAAAAGAAAAGAAAAGAAAAGAAAAGAAAAGAAAAGAAAAGAAAAGAAAAGAAAAGAAAAGAAAAGAAAAGAAAAGAAAAGAAAAGAAAAGAAAAGAAAAGAAAAGAAAAGAAAAGAAAAGAAAAGAAAAGAAAAGAAAAGAAAAGAAAAGAAAAGAAAAGAAAAGAAAAGAAAAGAAAAGAAAAGAAAAGAAAAGAAAAGAAAAGAAAAGAAAAGAAAAGAAAAGAAAAGAAAAGAAAAGAAAAGAAAAGAAAAGAAAAGAAAAGAAAAGAAAAGAAAAGAAAAGAAAAGAAAAGAAAAGAAAAGAAAAGAAAAGAAAAGAAAAGAAAAGAAAAGAAAAGAAAAGAAAAGAAAAGAAAAGAAAAGAAAAGAAAAGAAAAGAAAAGAAAAGAAAAGAAAAGAAAAGAAAAGAAAAGAAAAGAAAAGAAAAGAAAAGAAAAGAAAAGAAAAGAAAAGAAAAGAAAAGAAAAGAAAAGAAAAGAAAAGAAAAGAAAAGAAAAGAAAAGAAAAGAAAAGAAAAGAAAAGAAAAGAAAAGAAAAGAAAAGAAAAGAAAAGAAAAGAAAAGAAAAGAAAAGAAAAGAAAAGAAAAGAAAAGAAAAGAAAAGAAAAGAAAAGAAAAGAAAAGAAAAGAAAAGAAGAAAGATAATATGTTGCGGCAGTTTAAGTCGATCTAAGAAAATAGATAACGGGAGGGGGGGGGGAGGGCAAAGCTAGTTAATCTGGAAAGAATCCAAGCGTCAATTTCAAGCATTTACAGAGAATCAAGCGGGCTGGTTAAGGTCGTGAGTTGAGCAATTATCCCGCGTTAGGTTCAATCAGGTTAGTCCCACGCGAAATTGATCCAACCATGCGAAAACGAGTGTATTCTGATTTCTGTTGCAGATATTTCTGGATTGTTGATTTGTTTCCGCTTGTCATCGAAATTTTTTACCAACAATGAACGTGTACGTGAAAGCAATCATAATTGCGGCAATCATAATAGTGTCGGTTCTTCTTTATATTTTCCAGTTTGCAAAGATTGGTAAGTTGATACTGATTAATTATGCGATCGAAATCCTATATAATGGCTACAAAAAATATTTGCATCATTATTCTCGTTTCCTAATGAATCGCTGTTTTAATCAAGTTTTATATTGCATCAAATTTCTGTAGTTACACGAAAGTACTAAATTATAGAAAACTTGATATACACGGATTTAATTAATTGATAAATTAGCCAATATATAGGCATTATTATTTATTATATTATATATTATAGGCATTATATATTAGTAATGTATATATACACTTTTGAATTTTAGCCTTCTTAGCCTTCTATTCTTATATCCTTTAAACGTCATTTCAAGCTACAAGCTACTTTAACTCAAATAGCTCGATTTCAAGTTCTAACGTATACTGTAAAGCACACTTGCGAAGTGAAACAGTAAACACGATATGAAAACTCTCTCCCCAGTAAGAAATCGAATATCCAATTTCAATCGTGCTTCATCGATGAAGCATCAATGCTACGTAAAAGCATCGTGGCAGCCGCAATGCGGATCCGTTGAACAAAAATTTCCTGGCGCGATCGTTTTCGTAACGCTATTAGCCGTTTCAGTATCAGGGATGTTTTAAAAATCCGTATCGGATTGTACCATGAAGCGCAATAGCGCTTCGTTTATTTATTTACGAGAAGTGCCGATCAACTCGATTGCACTGCTCTTTTTTTTTTGTCGAAACATACCGTTCAACGCGTTCACGCTTCACTTCATCAGCTATATCAGAAACGTTACACTAAAGAGTCAAAAGGTTGCCAAATATTCGTGCTTTACCTTTTGTTTGTGTGACGTTCTGTAATTGGTTTTCCAATTCAAGAGGTAATTTATACATTAGTTTTTTCTTTATTTGGTTTACGATTATTTGAAAGAAAAGTAATTACGAGAGGAAACTCTGATAGACTAGCGGCAAGCTACGTTCGGAACCGAGCGCGTTGTGAATTGACAATCGTAACCAAACATCGCGACACAGTTCACCACACTACGTGTACAGCATGATCACGCTGAGTGGCGTTGAAACGGTTAACGTAACTGCGCGTACGACCGTCGAATGGCAAAGATATTCAAGCTGAGAATCGTTTTCAGATGTTACAAACAGCTGTGTTGACTTTCAAGGAGAAACCATTCGACATGATCTTACGTTTGAGCCGGGACCTTCGGTTTGCAGTTTCTGCACCTGCTATAATTCGAGGCTGAAGTGGTGCCAGTCGATCGTATGCGACCCGCCCGTAGTGAGTATATGCTCATTACTTAAACACTTAACACAACCAGAGAGAAACTAAAGCACACCGTTAACGCTTGCACGCTGGTCGTTAAAGCACATGCTACGCGAATAGGGTACACAACGATTCATCTAACTTGCCTTGAATTACTTTTACAAAGAGAAACATGGACAGGAATAATTTTTTGTTACGAGTCGTTTAATTTATTCGTTCGTTAGAACGATTGGTCTGACAAATTCAAAGTCTTGTTCCGTATAAATATTTTTAAACAAGTACGTCATAAGCTTTGTATATTTTTTTTATCGCAACGAAACTGTTCAGAGAAATGTTGAAATTATTAATTACAAAAGAAGACATTTACGTTGTAAAAATGTTAGCGAAAACATTTGTGAAAAAGTTACTTTGTTATAAATTCTACAAAAAGAAATATTGAAAATCACGCGCCATTTATTCAGTTGCACGTATGAAAAGTATTTTGCATTCGCGCAAAAGAATCCCTTAAGGATACATATTTTATAATAATTGGAGTGTCAAAGTTATTACGCGGATTGGCGTATACGTGCCTTTTAATGAAACTAGGTTATTCATTTGTTATTCGTTCCTAACTTTCAACTTTATGATTTTTGCGGAATAAAATTTTATATTCCGGTTCAGTTTATAAATGATTCATTTTGAATTTAATAAAATTAGAGTTACAGCAGTGCAATTTAATAAAGAACAAATAATCATTTGTACTTTATTAAAATGTTCTTTTAGCGTCTCGTTTTAATATTTCTCTAATAATATTTTGTTAACCGTTATATTTAAATGAAGGTTTTCAAAGCAGAGACGTACTTTAACGTAGGAAATGGACGTACATTTATAATGAGAATTCAGAAGCAAAAATATTTCATACAAAAATAAATATTCCCCATGTAAATAGGTGTAAATAGCTACGTTATGACTTTTATATGTATCTAACGTTTTTCCATGCAAGCTAACGTATATTTGCTTCTTCGCTTCTTCGATTCTGAGTAGTAAAACCTGGCATTCATGCGGTTGATAGGTAGTTACGCGCTGACAACGAAAAACATAAAATGAATAAAAAGCATGAGCCATCCTATAAAAAAAATAAAGCTGCTTTTATCTTTCATTATATATTCGTCAGAATATTGTTAATAAATATTTAAGTTCAGATTTCAGCTTAAATAAATGCATAGGATTGGACATTTATTTATATATGTATCTGTGAACGCTTTTTGACATAAAATTTTTATAACGACTAAAATGACATATTCCGATATTAAATTAATTTGATGAGAATAAAAACTGAATTTTTTAAACGAGATTTTGTATGAAGTTACATTTATTGGGAAAAATTCATTCTTTTATAATATGATAAAACGAGACTCATAGTCTGTATAAATCATTTCATGGAATATTATGTGTATGTACATGTGTTCTACGCTTTTATTATAAAAATGCTAAATGAACATAACGATCAAACGCATCGACAAATGCATTGAACATATCGATTGTTATTTTGAAAAATTGATTATCTTTTATTTGTTTCGAACTACAAATTGATTGAGACATTCGTGTTTGCTAAATTGCGAATTTAACGCAATGAAGTCGTCTGAATCCCTTGCGAGCATGTAAATATAGCGTCGAATTAACAGGTCAATTACTTGAGGTTGGAACTGAAAGAAAGAGAAAGATGGAGGAGGTCTTGCCTTTGAATGCTGGACACTTCTAAAGCCCACAGTTCGCTGAAATTGCCAGAGAATTCAATTAAATGGCAAATTAAACCATTGAACTGAATCTGTTTCCAATCGTGAGCTTGGAGGTTCTACCCTTTGAATTTTTAAACCAGTCACCCTTCTTTTGTACGTATGGTAACGAATATAATTCATAAACTAATGAAGTGTGTAATTCAATTGAAAGCTCTTTTCACTGAATCCAGTTTAGACTAAGAAAAATGATATAATAACGAAATTATCAATTTACAATTTATAGAGCGTATACTTTATTCGAAAGTGAAGTTTATTACTGCAAATATTAGTTGGCTATTTATAGCCTGTTTGAAAAGGTGATTTAATTTCGATTGATTTTCGATAAGTTTTTGTTGGTTTACTCAGGTTAATTAATCTCCAATAAAATAGAAATACCAATCCGGTAGTATAATTGCTTTCTTGCTTATTACCTTTTTACTAATTAGCGATGCACGATTCCAGACCAGTAAATATTTTTCCATCGGGAGAAGTCAGGTCGAGAGATGCAAGATTTATACGCTCGTTCTGTCAGTTATCCCAGTGTCTGTTACGCGATAGAAAATGAACGAACTGAATAATAAATGCATTATCGGCATGAAGATTGCTTGATGTAGGCCACCGCTTTTTTTCTATCCTTCCGATACCATTTTTCTTTTTTTTCTTTTTTTGCGAAACACTTTGCTAGTCGTGAGAAGCAGCAATTCCCTTCTGCGAATCAATTACGGTTCACGAGAAATTGTATTATAGCCTGGAACGTATTCAAATTATCTTCAATTATTCTCGGCTGTTTCCATTTCCATTCGTCTCTTACGTAAGTACTCGTTTGATGTACGTACATAGTGAGACAATAATCGTTAACACCTTTAATGTCTTCAGTATTATAGAATAAGACGCGAAAATACGTTGAAACCTGACTTTTAGATTCGCGAGACTCTATAAGGCTTCGAAAGTCTCTTGTTTCAGGCCGAATAAAAAATTGTAGATGAAGAATTACATTGCGAGGTCTGTTAAGGAAAATTTTAAATCGTATCGTTGTAATAGGATTATTTCAGAGAGGGAAATTACGTGTTGCGTGCGAAGCCACGAGCTTTCTTTCAGGCTAATATACATAATTGTCCTATCGAACTTTCCATCTAAACCGTTGCGCTCACACGTGGATTTTGCATTTCAATTTTCTTACTTACAGTCCAGTCCAGTGAGACCAAGTTAAATTTTTCAGCCCTCCGAGGTAGAATATGTTTTATAGAGAGACGTACAACGCCATGAAGGGGAGACAGATCAATAAATTGGGTTATCTTTAAATTACTGACAATCATTTCATCGACGCGGTTTCACCGACACCGAGTCCCCCGGCAACGTCTGTCAAAGCTTATTTACCGATACACTGAAATCAACCACAATCATTTTACCGACCTCTTCCTTTGCTGACAGTTATTATACTCGCTGTCATATGTTATCGTTGATTATACATCTTTATTTACAAATTCGTTCCTGTGTATAACGAAACAAAGGAAGAAACGAAAATGATACGTTTCATGACGCATTGTTAAATTATTAATTAACGAGAGTTACATATCTACATGAATGCTTTGAAATGTCAGTTATAATTCATGAAAATGGATACAAGCCATTTTACTATACATAAATAGAATTATAAAGACATGTTACGTACTAATGCTTTTACGAAATATATTTCTGTATACGTTTGACGTTTCTGTATTATTCCTTATGTGCTTTCTGCTCTTGTGTTTAGCTCGTCGGAAGTAAAAATACGTTAAGCGAATCAGCTAATCTATTCGAGCGTTTCAACGGCTCAGTCTTCTCTTATGCAACTACCAAAAGAGAAGATAAGTCTTTGGTTATACAACATTTCATAACGTCCAAAGTAACGGGGCACTAATTAGTTGCAACTTTAAGACAGACCAGATATCAGTCATCGTCCGTAAATACATTTATTACGATCGTTTAAAGTTTAAAGAAACACCGTTATAAAGTCGTAATACGAGACAAAGCGAAGAGAAAGTAAACTGTTGGATATATGACAAAATAATTCTATTTTAAATAAGAGACTGGTCAGCGTGGTTATTTTGTTTACAAAATCAAACGAATTTAATGAATGTAATGGTAAGGAAGTAACTATAAGTGGCTGTTAAACTATTTTTATGCTTGAAAAGTAATTCGCAAAGTAATGTAAAGCAGTACTACTGAGTTGTACATAACCTCTTTCAGAATTTGTTCTTAACCTCTTGCTTCATAACTTCCTTAATTATACTCTTCAAACTTATTGACTACTTCGATGTTGTTACGAACAGAAACTGATAAAATATTAATCTTAAATATAGATTGAAATGTAAGCTTGTCACGTAAATATATATATATGTACTACTTACTCAAACTATGGATCACATAACCTATAAAAAAAAAAAAAAAAATTATTGTACACTATAAAGCAAGAGATTAAATCTTTAATCTGTTAAGAATTAAATTTTTTATTGTAACTGCGAAAATTATAAAAGTACCAAGCGAAGCAAGTACGGAATATATGCGGAATATGAATCGCTCAACTAACCAAAGAGCGGCTCAGTGACAAAATTAGTAAAGTAAAGACCACAAATATTACAACATTATATTCTACCACAAAATAATTCTCTATACAAAAAAGGTACACAACGAATCGATTTTTCACAACGATAAGAGTCAACAGAACCAATCAAGACCAGACGAGACTCTCATAAGACAACGATATCAGAGGGATCAAATCAGCGACTTCAATCTATGTTACAGAGTATAGTTATCAAGAAAAATTGCTCTTTTCATGAAAAGTATGGTAATGATACTCTTATAACACATTGTATATCTGGCAGTCGGATGTGCCCGTGGCCATCGGAAATGTAAAGACGACGCTTTTAGAAAGTGATAGCGCCATCGCGTATTAAAAACGCGTTAGAAGAAGGACGGTTTCGCTATCCAAGGCGAATCGAAAAGTGTGCGTGTTGCGAGAATCAGAGTTGATCGAGACGTCGAAGCATAGAGTCGTTAGAATTGAGTTGCGAGTGTTGTCGAGTGTTAGAGTTGCTAGTGAGAGAGAGAGAGAGAGAGAGAGAGAGTTACCAAATAGTTGTCAAGTTATTTGTTGTAAATACGAGCGTTGCATTTAGTTTTCCTGTTAATCAAACATCGTTTCTCTGTCTAACTAATATCTGTATTTTCAATCCATTATTAATAAATTATAATTAATCGAACAAAATTACACCTTTAATATATTCCGATATTACATTACCGTGATGTAATATTTATCATGCTTATTTTGTACGTAAAACGAATCGTTGGAATATTCCCGAAGCTAACGAAGCATTTCCCAAAAGTTAAACCGAAGAGATTAACGCGAATAGTTAAGTGAAATTTTTCCATTAACTTGCTGACCAACCGGCAAATAAAAAATCATAAAAATTGTTTCAATGTGTTGAGGTCACGCATAACTTCTTTTTTCATTGACGATTACCAAACAGGTAAAATTTCGAAATTGTACGAAGGCCACGTGACCAGATCGTATTGGAATTTGAAGTGCATGGAAAAAGACAACTCGAAGTACAAACCTTGAGCTGTACTACTCGAAGTACAAACGTGAACTAATGGATGCAGAAAAGCAATTAACGCCAAACATCCGAACAGCATCTTGGAGCCCGTCATTGTTCTGAAATAAAAGAAGTGACGAATTAAAAAGACGCAGGACTAATAATAATAAAGGAAACTTAGTTCGTATTATAAATTGAATTTACATCAGAAAAGAAGCACGATCAAGCGAAACAGATCGTAGAAATGACAAATATCATCGATATACGTTTCAGTGTAATTTCACTTTTGAAAATTATTTAGTTTAATACGATCGTATTCATCGCTCCGAAACTTTCATTGTGCTGCAATTTGTGCTGCGTCTTTTTAATTTCTCTATCTTTCTGTGTTTTCGGAAAAATTACTTGAAAGATTAAGAATTGCTTGCCTTATTTTATTTTCGATTAGTTAGGATTTGATTATTCCAGGTAAGGTTTATTATTTATAACAGGTTTTATCACTTGTTTATTATTTAGGAGTTTGTTATTTTAGGATTAGTACCTTTTAGGATTTCTTATCCTTCGAGTTTCTGTTTCAGATATCTAGGTCTATTTCAAGATGTTTTATTACATTAGGATTATTTATTCGATTAAGATAATTTAAGAGTTTCACAATGTACAAAGAAATAATCGCGTGAAATTTAGATTTATGCTTTAAACGTATTAAACACGCGGTAATTTCAATGTCTATAGCCTCGAACGTGTTCTGATTAGTTGTGTCATTGTCTGTGACATTGAAATCACAAAAATCCATTGCAAGTGTGCTGTCATGCAATGTGGATGTAATTGGGTTTTTTGGGGTTAGGTTGGGGTTAGGTTGTATCATCTGATTTGTACAGTACTATTTTAACGCAAGGACAGGAAAGTTATTATATATTTCCCGTCCATTATTTGAATCGTTGTGAAGTGTAACGAATTATATTCGATTCGAGGAGATGTTAATGAATTAGCCATTTCATATGTAATTACATGGAAATAAAAATCATTGCAAAAGTAATTGATCTAATGACAACGGAATTTCCAATATTTTTTTGTTTCGTCACCTCTTTTTCGTAATATATCTTTTATAGGTACGTGATTTATTAATCGTTCGAATGGAAATAATTATTCGTATAATATTCAAACGATTCTAGCCATAAAATAAATTAAAACGATACCTGTCAATGATATGCAATCTGCGTATGACGTCAACCTCGATCTATGCTTATACAAGAAATTTTATCAATCAATGACTAGATATACAATAATCAAATATTATAAAATTTCCTGAAAACCTTTAGGTGTTAATATCTTTAATATTTGCAAGTTATTGTTTAGCGCTAATTAGTTAGAATGTAACAAGTGGTGTACCAGAATTGAGATAATTAAGCCACACGAACAATCTTATTTAGATCTTTTTAATTTTTTAATTCTCTTTTGCTCTAATACTTCGTAAAATTAATCTTCATTAGCTACTACACTTCATAGAATAACAAGAGATAATTTTTCTTATATAACGTTTCATTCATAAAATCTATCATTAAAGTATATCTTCATAAAAATATCATTCCATACTAACGGTATATTTGGTGTCATACGAGATAACAGTTACCAGTGATGACATATGTAACTTTATAAAGATATCTCGTTTTATTATATATTAAAAGAATGTACTCATTGCTGCTATATTTCAGATGAAAAAAAGGCGGCAACGATTTTACAGTAAAATCGTTCGTTTACAACTGATTCATTTACATTTCATGATAATACTGTGCATTCTGAATATGCTATGATTTGGTTTAAAATAATAAATAGTCCATTCTTGCATACTATTGCTCCAGCTTTACTTGTATTTTCGATATTGGTATAAATAGAAAGACAATTAATGTCGTTCGAGTCTATTTTCGGATCATTTATATTACGTTTAATCCATATAGTTATCATATGAGACATAGTATCGTAAAATTTGGAAGAATAAAACGTTCGTACAGGAAGTACATTTTATAAGAACTCCAACAAATCTGCGTGTGCACCTAAAATACAAACTGATAGTGATAGTGATTGTTCATAAGTTTATATACATTATCTAATGTCAATCGAAGGTATCAATTCTTTTTCTCCATAAGAGTACTTTTTCATTTATATGTGTTCAAAAATACATGTGTTCAACCGTGAAGCATATGTCACCTACAACGAAAAAGAGTTTTCCTATACTTAATATTTCCTTTATATACCTATGAAAGTCTATTCTTCGCGTAGTATGAAATTATGAATAAATCTGGAATATTGTTCAATCTGAAAAGAAAAATAACTTATTGACATCATTCATTGATACGAGATTCAGAATGTTTGTTTTGTCTTGCAGAAAAAGAAGGCAGCCCTCCCTTTCTTTTAATGTGAAATAGAAAGCGAAAATTTGAAAACAGATTTTTTGGAAATTTACTTGCAAATATCGTTTTCAATATCGTGATTTTCTTCCCAATGGTACTGTACTTTCAAATTTTCCAGTATCCCTCTAAAAACAAAAAGTCGAACCTCGTTATTGTTAACGTAGGCATTACAAGGAAGCGAAGTATTAGAAAGCAGCTCCTTTTTATTATGGATTTCTCTATAATCATGTAAATAAGAAATTCCGGAAATTTTTTCCTCAAGAATTTAATTCTTGTGTTTTGATTGATAATTATTACACTGCATACTAACTTTTCGCATACTGTTCGCGTCTAACAGTTTCCTAATAATAACTACTTCAAAATTACATATGTTCTTGCACGAATTCAAAAGTACGTATGATACAATTACAATTGATTCTAAAATAATAATTATTTAAAGATATTAAGATACTAATTAAACGTTTCACTGTATTTCAAAATCTGGAACAACAAATTTTTATTTATAAAAAATGAAACTGTCTTTATATATTCTTTGTCATGATGCTATTTCTTATTACCGTGTCGACATTTTTTAAAATTCATTTTGTTATCTCTACGCAATAGGAAAATTCATATACTGCTTAATATTTTTTGCATATTATCCATCCACCGCATGATATCTTCTGAAAAATCAAAATATTAATGTTATATTATTACAATGCTTCTTAAATATCAATTTTTGACAAATTTGAAATCCAATATATTTTGCACAATTATTATTTATCAAAAAATTCCAAGTTAGTAACTTTCTTTTCAAATGGCAAATAACATATACTTTGACTTACCTGTAAGTTTTTGTTCCTAATCATCATTTCCTCTTATAGAACATCATTATTGTTCTTATAATTACTACCAGTGTCATAGATATTGTAGTGGCTACAACTGAATTAATAGAAAATGATAAATAACTGTGTATAACACTAACACATAATTGTGTATAACAATGACACATAACTTTTACTTACATATCTGTCGATAAGGGATTACTTACTGTGATATCCTGTTGATGTTTCTTAAGGCACTTGATTAGGTGCGATACGGTATCATTCCTTATGGTATACTGTAGATAAGTATTTTAGAAAATAACAAGAATAAATCTAAATTATTCAGAGGTTCCAGTTTCGGCTTAGACATAAATACAGGACCATTTGCAAAGAAGAAAGGGTGCGTTTCTACAGCCTCGTTATAGTAACCATGAATACCAATCTCTGAATTACTGGTTACTAAACATAAATATCCTATAAAATTTAATATATTTCTTTAATTTTTAATACATACATGAGTTAGTAGTTCTAAATTATGAATCATCCTACCTGTGATATTACGCTTTTCCTTATAATATCATCACTCGAGTGAACAACATTAAGATCATGTAAACCATGTCATCCTATCTTACTGTGAAGATACTTAGTTATGTTATCTAACATTATAAAAATATCATCAAATTCAAGTCCTTTTATTCACATCACATGGCCACGACGATCTGGTTCTTCGTTATATAATGTTCTAAAATTTGTCGTATATATAGGATGTACAAACCGTGATATCAAGGTATCAGTTCTTCCTTCCCAAGGGACAGTTTCATTAAAATTCTGATAGAATTAAAAATTAATTATTAATATTCTAACAATCATATATGTTAAATACGTTATAGTCAACGATATATACCTGAGCGAATGTAGGGGTGATTCCTTGATAATTATAAATGTCATCAGCCCACATCATTGTGCCACTTCTTTGTACTCCAGCCTCTAGATTAACAGCCTAAACAAACATACGAAATTTTATAGAAGCTGTACAAAATATAGTATATATGCGCAATATTGAAGCGTTCAAGGGGATATAAAGGTAATGTACATCACATACACGTGTACTCTCATGCAACAAAATACAATTAGATTTAATAGTATAAGCTCTTTTATTCATCATAATAGATTGGAAATTTAAGTGTCTTACGAGGGTGAGTAAAAAGTTACCCGCTCTGTCGGTGTAGAATTTATTTTAAGCAATTGTCAAAAAAGACATACATCATTTTTTGACATAATCACTCGATTTCTGTATACACTTTGTCCATTTGCCGAAGGACCTTTGTATTTTCTCATTAAAAAATGTTTTGGGCTGAGCTGCGAACCACGAATGCATCGTCGTCTTCACCTTTTCATCAGCTTTTTCGGCATCCATCTCGCACAAACTTTTTAAAATCCAAATCTGTCGTGCACTATTGCATAAGCAGAGCCGTGGCTGATTTGCAAATGATTTGCCACATTATCCAGTGTCACTCGTCTATTCCATAGAGCATAAGTTCATGAGCACGTTCAATGTTGTCATCGTGGATGTGGACGGGCGTCCAGCTGTTTTTTCATAACACTCGTGCGATCTTCTTTGAACTTTTGTGCCCATTCAAACACACTTCGTGACAAAACACTTTCTCCATAATGTGCATTAAATCTTTGATAAATATAGGCATCAAACATAACCTCCGACCACAAGAAACGAATCACAGCATCCTGCACTGTTTTCCTGCAAATCACCATTGCAAAGCGCCATTACTCGCGCAACGGTCACAAACGAATTGACGTAACACAAAGAAACCTGCGCAGCAGCACTGAACAGATATTGACGTCATACGAAGAGTGCAGATGGATCAATACGGTCGACAGAAGTTTTAACTATCTGGAGTGCGGATAAATTTTTACTGAGAGTCGTATAGGAATCTATAATCTGTAAGTACACCTTTGGCTGAATGGAAATTTCTCTTACATATAGTCAAAAATGCTGAAACTGTGTATTGAATTGGAAAGTGATAAAAAATAAGTGAAGTTTCGAGGTTGCATGTGATTGCATGAGTACACAGGACGTTTTTAGCGAATAAAAAATAATTTTGAAAGACACGAGACTTATCTTGTATTTTATGCACTCTCTGTGTCCGAATTTCCAGAAGCTCTCTATCTTATGAAGTGTTTTAGATTAGCCGGAAAATTTTGTACGTACGTACAAGAAGTATACGATCTAAGTGGAATATTCCATTATTCTCTTGATACAACAGAAACGAAATTTACAGAACTTCTCAGAAAGTTGGTTTATTATTACCAAATTTATAGAATTAATATACGTTTATCATCTTTACATACCTAAGTCGTGGAGGTTTATCGTGCGTAAAAAATTAGTGTCGTTTCAAAGTTACATTTCGTACATTTTAAGCCTATAATTTGTAACGTACAAAACAATGTAAATTTGAGCTGTTTCTTATCTCCACAATAAGAAAATCCAACTTTACGTTTTTTATCTAATTAATATACAAAATAAATTGTGAATTGATTCGAGAATATAGGATTTCCCCATTTTCATGATTATCGTGATTTTTGTATAAATATATTTTTTAAGATACTAATAATTAGGTACTTATAAATTAGTATTATCAATTATTTTGCATTTATAATTCCGCCTCTAGTATAAGTGTTAATTGAAAACTAACTTTATGTTTCAAAAAGTACTAGCAAAGTCGTTGAGTAACAAGCCACTGATGCTAACACAAATAGCATTGTCGTAATTAAATATTTCTAAATATTCATTTTTCATTTTGAACCTGTAGAAACAATTTATTATATATACTATTAGCTAAGTAATTGCATATTTAATTAAGTCGAAATATAAAACTTAGTTATTTTAATAATTTAAAAAATAAAAAACTGACAAACATTTCAATTTAATTTATGGTTGGAACAAAAGACAGTTATTCTTCATTAATTGAAATATTGCAATGCAGAGTACTTTCCAAAATACGCCGAGAGTATTCCTGATGGTGAAACGAGCGTTGCTTCATCGAACGCAGCTAAAGAAAACAACATCTATGTAGTTGGTGGTACGATGCCTGAAATAGGGGGCGATAAATTGTACAATACCTGTACTATTTGGGGTCCCGATGGAACTTTGATAGCAAAACACCGAAAGGTAAGTAATATATTCCTTTATGGCTTTGAATTTGAAAATATTGGGGCGAAGAAAGTGACTCTATCTAGGAATAATTTAGGAATATACATATGTACATACGTATACTATAACCAATTCTATAATTTACGGTTTATAAAATACGTTATGATACGGGAAACGCCCATTTTTGTTGTAATGTGTTTGTTGTTGTATAAATTTTTCACATACTTAAAATATTATTATACTTATTTTTTCTCCTTTTTAAACATTATTAAATGATAAGATTTTTTAATAAAAGAAAGTGATAAAAACGCTGTCAGTTATTAAATAAAAAATAATTAAAGTTTAGGAGTTGGTAACTTTGATATTAAATTACAAAAGTTGCAGCAATAGAATTAGCGACCACATTTTTATGTTATTAGGTACATCTATTCGACATCGACATTCCTAATAAGATTACTTTTCGAGAGAGTGATTCACTCAGTCCTGGTAACTCCCTAACGACGTTCGATGTGAAGGGCTGCAAAATAGGTATTGGCATTTGCTATGATATTAGATTCGAGGAAATGGCACGCATTTATCGGAACAAAGGTACAGTAACTTAATCGATCAATACTTAACTAGCAAAAAATTAAATATCTTTCTTAAATATATTCTATATAAAATTAATATAATCTGTAACTCTGTATAAAAAGAAGCTTAATTTAAAAAAACCAGTATATTTGCTGAAAATGAAACAAATAAAAGAATTAAAAGCACAATAAGAGGACTGTCCTCGCATATTCAGAAATGATGGAATGTGAACCGTGCAACTACGAAGTTAATTGGTATTCGGTGGCTTCATATTTCCTGCTTCTCTGGGTTAGGTTGCCAAATGCTGATATATCCAGCGGCATTCAATATGACCACTGGACCACTGCACTGGTCATTACTTCAGCGTTTCAGAGCGAATGATAATCAATTATACGTTGCCTGCATATCACCGGCTCGTGTTCCTTAAGCAAGTTACGTCGCATGGGGACATACACAGTTGACCAATCCCTGGGGAAAGATTCTTTACGATTTGGAAACTCAAGAGAATATGGCAGTCACCGATATCGGTAATTTACAGCTTAAAATTAAAAGCGAGAGATCCATGATGTAATTAATTTTTAGTCTCGTTAATTTATCGATTTAGCCATCTTCCTCTGTATTTGTTGAATTTATTAGTAAGCATTACTTATTACTTCGTATGTTTCTTTTTTCTATCAGATCTAAAAGTTGTTGAGGAAGTAAGGGCTCAGATACCTACATTTTCTCAGAGACGTACAGATTTGTACGACACTGTCTGTAAGAAGGAGTAACTCTACACTAAAACAGAAAATGTTTTTTTATAATATTTCTACTACGATATCCTTTTTTTGTGAATTATTACTAATTTCTTATCATTTGTACTAAATGAATGACTCAATTAAGAAAACCAAAACGTTATAAATAATAATCTGTATATCTTGTGTATCAACATGTAATTGGATATTATAATAATATAGGAATGCTATAATAATATAGGATAATAATATAGGAGAATAGTAATATAGAAAAAAACTACATGCTTTTAAACACCTTTAATATCGATCACATAAATTGTTATAATTCACAATGATTACGCATACATAAAAGACCCCTTGATAGTAAAATTTACGATCAAAAGGCAATTACGTATCGTTTAACAACATTTAATTTATAACACCTTTTAAACATTTAGACAGATTAACACATAACACTTCTTATATAGAAACATCAATTCGAAGTTGTCAGCTTGGAGAAATTGGTCGATTAATACCTGTAGATTGTCTGTCTCGATGAAAGACTTAAAGAGAGCAAAAACATGATAATGCCGCTAATATAATATTCCTTCTTTCTTGTATCTGTCTGCCTCTCAGGTCGTTTTACTAATTACAATAAGTAATTTCGCCTTCTTTGCGCTCTCTTTTAACGCATTCGAGACCGAAAGAAATTCATATCAGTCAGTAGGCAAGGGTATAATATACATATTTTATATATAACTTACGTAGTAATGTATATATCATGTTAATTTCATATTTTTTTCAATATAGAATTATTATATATATATATTTAACTGTACATAATACATTATAGAATAACATAGTATATAATTTTATATTTTAAAAATATGAGGCATACTATTTAAGATTGTCATCGATTTAAAATCAAAGTATGAAAAGGATACCCTGGAGAGAGTAAAACACAGAATCATTCTAACTAAACATTCAAATCGTAGCGACACCTAGGTATCGTCTTACAATTAAATCTCGGTCTCGAATGGATTAAAATGAAATACATACTTGCAGCTTCAACATCTTCAATATCGAGGAGATTCAAACTTTACAAATAAATGTAAATTGCGATGTAAAACAAAGCGATGTAAAAAGGGAAAAGGAGGAAAGAAGGAACAGGGAAGCAAAGAGAAGAAACGAATTTTTCATTTTCTCGAAACTGGATCAAGTTTCAGGAAGGCCATCCAAGTAATTGATGTCCTCTGTACTTATTTGTTAATCATGCGCGGAATCAGAACGATTCGACCTCGTTCCAAAGCAAATCGTTACTAGAGTAGAGACGGGAATTAATAATTCGTGTCAATTGTTCGATCGTGTTCACAAATTCAAATGCGGTTGAGTAGCGGAAACCATTTATAACACGTCCCATACAGCGTAGATCGCATACACGTCTTAGGATGTATTTTTGGTACTTATATATACTCTATATATATTCTTACTCTATATATACTTATATGTACTCTATGTATATTCTCTATCTTATATATACCATAAAATATTTCGTGAAATCGCGTATTCGTGTCTAATGTCAGGGATTCTCTTTCCATAAGTCTGCGTTTTCTATATTATCTTTCTTCCTTATCAGTAGGCATTCTCACAATTTGTGATTAATACTGCTCGTACAGGAATGTTAGGTTTTTGACGTTGTAAAATTTCACGTGAAATAATAATGCCTATATATTGACTAATTTATCAATTAATTAAATCCGTGTATATCAAGTTTTCTATAATTTAGTACTTTCGTGTAACTACAGAAATTTGATGCAATATAAAACTTGATTAAAACAGCGATTCATTAGGAAACGAGAATAATGATGCAAATATTTTTTGTAGCCATTATATAGGATTTCGATTGCATAATTAATCAGTATCAACTTACCAATCTTTAACTGAAGAATGTGAAGAAGGGCTGGCGGTATATAGACCGCAATTATGATCGTTTTCATGTAAATTGCCAAGCTGCTGTACATGTTTGTTATTCGTAAAAAGTTGCGATGACAAGCGGAAAGAAATAAACAATCCAAAAGTATCTGCAACAGAAATCAGAATACACTCAGAATACACGTTTTCGCATGGTTGGATCAATTTCGCGTGGGACTAACCTGATTGAACCTAACGCGGGATAATTGCTCAACTCACGACCTTAACCAGCCCGCTTGATTCTCTGTAAATGCTTGAAATTGACGCTTGGATTCTTTCCAGATTAACTAGCTTTGCCCCTCCCTCCCTTTATCTATTTTCTTAGATCAACTTAGAATGGATCGAACAAAGGCACAAAAGAATTCGAAGAAAACAACAACTTATTATCCAAATTGTTCATCGAGGGTAATCAATGCTGTATACTTCCTAGAATTAGGATGAATAGGGATTTGGAGAAACCCACCGGCCATGTCCAGAATAATAAAATATCTCGCTTTTGCAATCTCGCGACTTGATCCGCAGTGAGGGGTAAAGGATACCGATCCGCGACCGTATATTTATTTAGTTCTCGAAAATCTACCTATCATCTATCTGAACCATTGTTCGTCTTCACGAGTAACACGGGGCTCGCGAACGGTGAATTACTAGGCTTTATGATTTTTGGCTGTAATTAAGTCGCTTGTTCTATCACGTACTACTCTGCGCTCGCGAAGTCTATTAGGACTCCTTGTACGGCGATGTTAGGATCAATTAATTGTACTTCTAACTGTCCTGTATTTTTTTTGTACGAGTACGTAGGGAACCCGTAACGGATGAATCTCTGAATTTTCGAAAAGAAAGATTAATCGACTTTTATCACTACCACGTACCTCATTGTCAACTTCATTGACATCGATCTCGTTTTCAGCGGTTTTATTACGGGCATGAATTATTTTTGTTTTACACATAGCGAGGCTAGTTTGTGTAATATTACGTCAAGATCTTGGCTTAAAATTTGACGAGCAATCGCGATATCGTATTTTTAAATAACTATCAGTCAGGACATGAAAAATTTATCTCTAACCACTAAAAAGAAAAGAAAAGAAAAGAAAAGAAAAGAAAAGAAAAGAAAAGAAAAGAAAAGAAGAAAGATAATATGTTGTGGCAGTCTAAGTCGATCTAAGAAAATAGATAAAGGGAGGGAGGGGCAAAGCTAGTTAATCTGGAAAGAATCCAAGCGTCAATTTCAAGCATTTACAGAGAATCACTATTGAAAGTTCAAAGGCCGACTAGTGAGCTTCATCCTATCTCATTTTTTAATCAGGCGATGGATCGACGAATCGTATTGATTTCGAGGATTATTATAGTTCTGTGGGGATTTTAAAGCGTGGTTTGTCTAATCTTGTCTCGTTAGCTACAGACTCTTTGGCGAGCAGCCTGAAACTTGATCCAGTTTCGAGAAAATGAAAAATTCGTTTTTCCTCTTTGCTTCCCTGTTCCTTCTTTCCTCCTTTTTCCCTTTTTACATCGCGTTAAGACCCGTTAAATAATATTGACTGCCGTGGACGCTGGCTGAGAAGTGCACTTTATAACTAGCTTTAAAATCACTGACGTCGACGAGGACAAAGGTAAGTTAGAGGGTCATTTATCTGAGCTGGTGTTATTCCGCTGTACAAACTATTTCCGGCCAGTACCTTTTATGTACTTTCGCTTCCGCTAACAAGCAACGCGCCATGTCCATCACTGTTCTATTATACCTTTCCGCTGTCCCGTTTAATTCATGTACGTATGTTGGGCAATTATTTATTCTTATACCTTTATCCCTAGCAAATTTATAAATTCGATTATTTAAATATTCTTTACCATTATCGCATCTTAATATTTTTAACCTCTTGCCCGTTAAATTTTCGGCTTCATTTACGAACTGTACGAAAGAATCAAAGACCTCATCTTTTGATTTTATACAATAGATCCTAGCTATTTTACTATAATCATCGATAAATGAAATGAAATATTTTTCTCCATTGAATCCGGTAGTCTTAAAGGGACCACATACGTCCGTATGAATAATTTCCATTATTTCCCTAGCCTTAGTTCGATTATTTTTGAAAGGTAAGTTATGCATTTTGCTTTCTATACACACCCTACATTTCAAAAGTTCCTTTTCAAATTCATTCGGTATGCCAGTCACTAGCTGCTCTTTACCCAAAATCTCTAAATATTTAAAATTTACGTGTCCTAGCATCCTATGCCATCTTTCCTTTTTACTCATACCACTACGTTCGGCGCTGTTTACTAAGTGCTTCTTCCCTTTCAATATACTTTTTATTCTATATGTCCCATTCTCTTTGAACGCTACAGCTGTAAGTATATTATCCTCATCTATTACTTTCGCAATATTTCGTTTGGAAATAACCGTATTCTTATTGTCTGTTAGTTTACCTAAACTAATCAAATTTGCGGACATTTCTTTCGCGTAAAATACTTTCCTCATATTTATTTTATTTTGTTTTCCGAATGCTTCAAAATAACTTATAACATTCCCAACTTTTGTCGCTTTTATCGGTCTATTATCGCCTAAATATATATTTACCGGTTCTTTTAGGTCGATAGATTTATCGAAATAATTTATATTATTAATTATGTGATCGGTACAACCGCTATCTAATAGCCACACTATTTCGTTCTTACTTATTTCATTCGTCTCACTGCTGTTTGCTGCGTGCGCCGTTGCTGTCCATATGCCTGCTCTTGAGTTTCCATGCTCGCCCGTGCCGGTTCTTGATTGACGATGAAAGTTTCCACGTCCTCTGCTCGTATTGCCTTTGTTCTCTCTTCCTCTGTTTCGACCACGTGTTGGCCCATGCCAATAGCCGTTACTGCTTCCCGCTTGGACGCCATTTTGACACTCTCTCGCAAAGTGTCCTAATCTTCCACATCTGAAGCATCCTTCCTTTTTTGCAGAAAAGGCGTTGGTTTGCCTTTCTCCTCGATTGGATTTATTTTTCTTCTCTGCTATTTCTATTTTATTTTTCACATACGCTACCGTTTGATTCTCTTCTTTCAATGCGTCTATTATGTCCGCTATGTAGCTGTATTCTTCGGGTAACGTATTCAGCATGTAATTCAGCTTTTCCCTCTCACTTACTTGTGCGCCCGCACTTTTTAATTCATTTATTAATTTTTCGAAATCGTTAAAGAATGATGCTGAATCAGTGTAGTTCTCCAGTCTTATGTTTTCCAATCTCCTTCTGCATACGATCTGCAGTGCCGTCGACTCTTTCAAGTACATTTCATCGAACCTTTTTATTATATCATACGCCGTTTTTCCTTCCCTAACATACTCCAATTGTCTGTTCGATATTGCACTATAAATTATATTTATCGCCTTCAAATCCTTTTTGTCCCAGTCTTCATCGTCTCTTTCGTTCTTCATTCTAGTTGTAACAACCTCGCATTCCTTATATTTGAGAAACATCGTGATTCTTTGCTTCCACATTCCATAATCCTCACCATCGAATATAGGTATCATGATTTCCGATCTCTCCATTTTAATTGATTCTTCTTTTTTTTTCTTTTCTTACTCAAGCGTTCCTACGTGCTCGAAGTATATTTTGTTCCTCTGAAAGTTTTTTTTTCTTTACTGAAAACTCACTCGCAAGATCGTAACCACGCACTAAATATCTTGCAAAACTAGTAACCACGCTCTGCTACCATGTTAAGGAAATTCGAGGATTTGGGAATACAAATAATTGACTATATTTCCCACGCAACAGTTATACATCTATATTACACTCTGAAGAACGTCTTGCACGCACGCTTGTCGCCAACCGACTATCCTAGATTCTTCTAACATCTGGCAACAGTCTTTTGTCTCCACTAAGACCTTGACGCCCTCTGGCCCTTACACACACACTCTCATGTACAGTGTAAATGTATCACTTCCCTAACACAATTATCCCGCGTTAGGTTCAATCAGGTTAGTCCCACGCGAAATTGATCCAACCATGCGAAAACGAGTGTATTCTGATTTCTATTGCAGATACTTCTGGATTGTCTATTTCTTTCCGCTTGTCATAGCAACTTTTTACGAATAACAAACATGTACAGCAGCTTGGCAATTTACATGAAAACGATCGTAATTGCGGTCTATATACCGCCAGCCCTTCTTCACATTCTTCAGTTAAAGATTGGTAAGTAGATACTGATTAATTATGCGATCGAAATCCTATATAAAAACTATACAAAGATATTTGCATCATTATTCTCGTTTCCCAATGAATCGCTGTTTTAATCAAGTTTTATATTGCATCAAATTTCTGTAGTTACACGAAAGTACTAAATTATAGAAAACTTGATATACACGGATTTAATTAATTGATAAATTAGTCAATATATAGGCATTATTATTTCACGTGAAATTTTACAACGTCAAAAACCTAACATTCCTGTACGAGCAGTATTAATCACAAATTGTGAGAATGCCTACTGATAAGGAAGAAAGATAATATAGAAAACGCAGACTTATGGAAAGAGAATCCCTGACATTAGACACGAATACGCGATTTCACGAAATATTTTATGGTATATATAAGATAGAGAATATATATAGAGTACATATAAGTATATATAGAGTAAGAATATATATAGAGCCAAACCAACCAATTACTTTAATTAATGCAAGCTGTACTCGAGATTCGCGCATCTTGTGTATACACACCGGGTCAGACAAAAGTTTTCATTCATCCCAGTAGAACTTTCGTAGTCCTTGAATGAGTGGACTGATTCTTCGTGCGAAAACAAATTGGAAGCGCAGAGGGATGTATTGTTTCAGCGTATATCGATTTTAAAGCACGGTTTTAAAGCACGGTATAATCAATTCTTTTACATAAAATTATATTGTATAGGCTATTGTTATTTAAACACTTTAAATTGGATGGTTTTTACATATGCTAAAAAAATGGAAAATGATGATGATGAATCAATGACACGTAGAAAATTATAATCTATTGTATTGCTGTTATCTAATGGTGTTGTAATTGACTGTATGGTGGATGTATCTAATGGTGTTGTAGTTGACTGTATGTTGTTCAATATTGCCATGAAACTCTTCTGATTCATTGTCACTTATACGAAGTATGGAAGTATACGAAATTGATAAAATTATTAATAATATTTACGAAGAGAAAGTAAACTGTTGGATATATGACAAAATAATTCTATTTTAAATAAGAGACTGGTCAGCGTGGTTATTTTGTTTACAAAATCAAACGAATTTAATGAATGTAATGGTAAGGAAGTAACTATAAATGGCTGTTAAACTATTTTTATGCTTGAAAAGTAATTCGCAAAGTAATGTAAAGCAGTACTACTGAGTTGTACATAACCTCTTTCAGAATTTGTTCTTAACCTCTTGCTTCATAACTTCCTTAATTATACTCTTCAAACTTATTGACTACTTCGATGTTGTTACGAACAGAAACTGATAAAATATTAATCTTAAATATAGATTGAAATGAAAGCTTGTCACGTAAATATATATATATATGTACTACTTACTCAAACTATGGATCACATAACCTATAAAAAAAAAAAAAAAAAAAAAAAAAAAATTATTGTACACTATAAAGCAAGAGGTTAAATCTTTAATCTGTTAAGAATTAAATTTTTTATTGTAACTGCGAAAATTATAAAAGTACCAAGCGAAGCAAGTACGGAATATATGCGGAATATGAATCGCTCAACGAACCAAAGAGCGGCTCAGTGACAAAATTAGTAAAGTAAAGACCACAAATATTACAACATTATATTCTACCACAAAATAATTCTCTATACAAAAAAGGTACACAACGAATCGATTTTTCACAACGATAAGAGTCAACAGAACCAATCAAGACCAGGCGAGACTCTCATAAGACAACGATATCAGAGGGATCAAATCAGCGACTTCAATCTATGTTACAGAGTATAGTTATCAAGAAAAATTGCTCTTTTCATGAAAAGTATGGTAATGATACTCTTATAATACATTGTATATCTGGCAGTCGGGTGTGCCCGTGGCCATCGGAAATGTAAAGACGACGCTTTTAGAAAGTGATAGCGCCATCGCGTTTTAAAAACGCGTTAGAAGAAGGTCGGTTTCGCTATCCAAGGCGAATCGAAAAGTGTGCGTGTTGCGAGAATCAGAGTTGATCGAGACGTCGAAGCATAGAGCCGTTAGAATTGAGTTGCGAGTGTTGTCGAGTGTTAGAGTTGCTAGTGAGAGAGAGAGAGAGAGAGAGAGAGAGAGAGAGAGAGTTACCAAATAGTTGTCAAGTTATTTGTTGTAAATACGAGCGTTGCATTTAGTTTTCCTGTTAATCAAACATCGTTTCTCTGTCTAACTAATATCTGTATTTTCAATCCATTATTAATATATTCCGATATTACAAGTGGGGGCTCGTCCGGGATTGAATAAGACAGAGAAACGATACGATTTAACGGAGCTATTTCTGCGGGAGTAGAAAAGAATAGAATAAAATGGCAAACGTTGAAGACGAACGATTGTCGGGTGAAGAGGATTTGACGCTGGAGGAGCTGAGGAGTAAGCTCGCACAGATGAATCTGCCTATATCCGGTGCGAGATCAGTGCTGGTTGCCAGGTTGAACAGAGCGTGCAAACCTGGTCGATCTACTCCTAAGGATTCGAAGCGTGGCGAAGAACCAACAAACCAGCGAGATCTAAGAAGCAAGCAGAGAGCCGAACGCAGTCAAGAGGGAGAGGAAGACCTCGAGAAGCTGAGGACGAAAGAGCTGAGAGCGCGTCTCGTTAGCTTGGGGTTGAAGGTAACGGGAAGAAAATCCGAACTACGCGCGCGGCTACAGGCGGCCCTAGAAGGAGACGATGTATCGTCGGAAGAAGAGAGCTCCGACGAAAGTGAAGGCGAGGACGATAAACAAGGCGCGCGAGAATACAGGAGAGGCACGCGAGCGGTGTATCAGGACCGCGATGAGTAGCAGCAGAAGGTATGCGTCGGTTCGATGTTGAGTCTTAAAGACGTAGAAGACTCATTAGAGAAATTCAGCGGGGATGATCTGCTGAGGGTAAATCAGTGGGTGGAAGACTTCGAGGAAATGGCAGAAGTGTGGGGTTGGTCAGACGCCCACATGGTGGCCTATGCTAAGAAATTACTCGCAGGCTCCGCTCAGGCCTTCGTACGACAAAAACGATGCGCGAAGTCCTGGGCAAAGCTAAAAAAGGCGTTGAGGAATGAGTTTGAAAATGTAGTAAGCGACCAACAGATACATGGCGAGTTATCCCATAGAAAGAAGAAAGCAGATGAGAGTCTGCAACAATATATGTATCACATGTGCGGGATTGCAAAACAAGGAAGGGTTGATACGCAATCCTTGATAGACTACATTATTCAAGGCATTCCCGACGAGGTCGCGAACAAGACTGTGCTATACGGAGCCAGGAATATCGAGCAATTAAAAGAGCGTTTCAGGCGCTACGAAGCGATAAAAAGAGATATGGAGATGAGGACGAAATTTGAGGAGCCGAAGAGTAACAGGGTAAAGCCGGTGGCGAAGCTGTCCGAAACCGAGAGGAACAAGGAACCCGGTCGATCTGGAGATGCGAGGAAGACGCGATGCTACAATTGCTTCAAATGTAGGGAGTACGGACACATCGCATCAAGTTGCGACAATTTGGGTGAGCCCTCAAAAAAAGTTTACAGCGTGTTTCGGTCGTTACAAACAAGGCGTGGTAAGGATGTTAAGATGGAAAATTTCAAATTGAGCGCGTTGATAGACACCGGTAGTGAGCTGACTCTAATGCGAGCAGATCAGCATGTGAAAATCGGAGCGCCCAGATTAAGTCGGGAAATCGTTGGATTTGGCGGTGTCGGTTCCGGAAGGAATTTTACGCTCGGGAAATTTTCCACGAACATTATTATAGACAATGAGTCGTACTGTATAACCATACACGTAGTTCCAGACACAGTGATGCAACATTCGCTTATTATTGGCGCAGACTTTTTGGACACTGTTGAAATAAGTATAAAAGGGGGAGAATCTTTTATTAGTAGAATAAAGGACGAAAATCCCGATGAGTGTCCGGAAGTCCTCAAGATAGATGTAGAGACACAGGCGAGTGAGATAGATTTGTCACACGTTAAGGACATGCAACATAGGCTAAAAAGAGATTTGAAGAGAACCAAAGCATTGCTAAGAGACGCTCAAACGATGCTGGAGAGATCGAAAGGTGACTCGACGGGTAAAGCAGCTTTACGACAGCTGAAGAACCAGTTACAAGATGCAGAATGCGCTAGAGCAGTTGCAGTTAAAGCGAAACAGGCACTGGAGCAAGAACCGAATGAGACGCTGGCTTCGTTGCAGGAAGTACTGCGGCAACGTTCCGAAGCAGAAGATCGTGTTAATGTAGCTAGTCGCGAACGAACTGAGCTACTGTCGCAATTGGAAGAAAATAAAGAAGAGTTAGCAGAAGTTTTGAAGAAGTATCGGGCAGCTGTGCAGCAAGTGTCGGAGGAACGGAGAATAGTGGCAAGACACGTGGTGATTGGTAAAGTGGACCACGAGATGGTGTCCTCGTCGGATTCTTGCGGCCAGCAGGAGGACTTAGCGAACATCACGAGGAGGAAGAATCTGGCTAAACAACAGCAACAGGATATTGTTGATGATATTTGCGAATTTACTGAGAAGGATAGCGTTGCGGATGTGAGGGTTGTTTCAAGTTTTCGGATAGACTCGAAGAGAGTGAATGCAAGGCGAACGAAAAGACAAGGGAAGTCGCACGTGCGGAATCCCTCCAATAATATCGATATACAGAGGATGTGGATGACGAGGACGACGATGGGATTGTCGAGGACACGATGAACGTGAAGACCTTCGAAAAAGAAGAGATCATAGTCTCGGTAGATGGTAAGTTGTTAACGTCTTCCATGTACGAACCGAGCCTACGAAAATGTCACGATGCTGCCACGACGATCAAAGCCCCTGACAAGAGTGAAATGGGTAAACAAACAACGGAGAGGAAGATAGAGGAAGAGCGAAAGAGGAGCAGTAGCATCGAGGACGAACAGGCCGCGGTGTTCCAAGAGGAACGAGATCAGCTGCGTGCGGACGCAAAGAGACGGATTGAGGAGATCCAAATCCGAAACAAGCGGGCGTATAACAGGAGACGCAAGAAGGCGACAGCATACAGGACGGGAGATCTAGTGGCAATCGAGAGGATGCAGAGGGGTCCCGGGCTAAAGCTGCATCCGAAGTTTCTTGGACCGTATCGGGTGATAAAAGTCCTGCGAAATGACCGATGCATAGTGCAGCGAGAGGGGGAGCACGAAGGGCCACGTACAACTTCCACGGCAGCCGATCACATGAAATGGTGGAATGCTGACGATAGTGATGTAAGTGCGAGCGGCGATGATGAGCACATCTGAGGGCAGATGTGATTGTCAGGAAAGGCCGATTGTAATATCGTAGAATAGCTTTGATTGGAGATCGGCTGAAAATAGAAAAACCGTGTACGTCGTGTTTCTGTGGTTCGTTTACATTTAAGAGTGCCTACGTGACTAAAGGCACGTAGTTGGTAGTTCTTACATAGGTATGAGGGAAACAATAGACAACGTTAGAAGAAGGACGGTTTCGCTATCCAAAGCGAATCGAAAAGTGTGCGTGTTGCGAGAATCAGAGTTGATCGAGACGTCGAAGCATAGAGTCGTTAGAATTGAGTTGCGAGTGTTGTCGAGTGTTAGAGTTGCTAGTGAGAGAGAGAGAGAGAGAGAGAGAGAGAGTTACCAAATAGTTGTCAAGTTATTTGTTGTAAATACGAGCGTTGCATTTAGTTTTCCTGTTAATCAAACATCGTTTCTCTGTCTAACTAATATCTGTATTTTCAATCCATTATTAATAAATTATAATTAATCGAACAAAATTACACCTTTAATATATTCCGATATTACATTACCGTGATGTAATATTTATCATGCTTATTTTGTACGTAAAACGAATCGTTGGAATATTCCCGAAGCTAACGAAGCATTTCCCAAAAGTTAAACCGAAGAGATTAACGCGAATAGTTAAGTGAAATTTTTCCATTAACTTGCTGACCAACCGGCAAATAAAAAATCATAAAAATTGTTTCAATGTGTTGAGGTCACGCATAACTTCTTTTTTCATTGACGATTACCAAACAGGTAAAATTTCGAAATTGTACGAAGGCCACGTGACCAGATCGTATTGGAATTTGAAGTGCATGGAAAAAGACAACTCGAAGTACAAACCTTGAGCTGTACTACTCGAAGTACAAACGTGAACTAATGGATGCAGAAAAGCAATTAACGCCAAACATCCGAACAGCATCTTGGAGCCCGTCATTGTTCTGAAATAAAAGAAGTGACGAATTAAAAAGACGCAGGACTAATAATAATAAAGGAAACTTAGTTCGTATTATAAATTGAATTTACATCAGAAAAGAAGCACGATCAAGCGAAACAGATCGTAGAAATGACAAATATCATCGATATACGTTTCAGTGTAATTTCACTTTTGAAAATTATTTAGTTTAATACGATCGTATTCATCGCTCCGAAACTTTCATTGTGCTGCAATTTGTGCTGCGTCTTTTTAATTTCTCTATCTTTCTGTGTTTTCGGAAAAATTACTTGAAAGATTAAGAATTGCTTGCCTTATTTTATTTTCGATTAGTTAGGATTTGATTATTCCAGGTAAGGTTTATTATTTATAACAGGTTTTATCACTTGTTTATTATTTAGGAGTTTGTTATTTTAGGATTAGTACCTTTTAGGATTTCTTATCCTTCGAGTTTCTGTTTCAGATATCTAGGTCTATTTCAAGATGTTTTATTACATTAGGATTATTTATTCGATTAAGATAATTTAAGAGTTTCACAATGTACAAAGAAATAATCGCGTGAAATTTAGATTTATGCTTTAAACGTATTAAACACGCGGTAATTTCAATGTCTATAGCCTCGAACGTGTTCTGATTAGTTGTGTCATTGTCTGTGACATTGAAATCACAAAAATCCATTGCAAGTGTGCTGTCATGCAATGTGGATGTAATTGGGTTTTTTGGGGTTAGGTTGGGGTTAGGTTGTATCATCTGATTTGTACAGTACTATTTTAACGCAAGGACAGGAAAGTTATTATATATTTCCCGTCCATTATTTGAATCGTTGTGAAGTGTAACGAATTATATTCGATTCGAGGAGATGTTAATGAATTAGCCATTTCATATGTAATTACATGGAAATAAAAATCATTGCAAAAGTAATTGATCTAATGACAACGGAATTTCCAATATTTTTTTGTTTCGTCACCTCTTTTTCGTAATATATCTTTTATAGGTACGTGATTTATTAATCGTTCGAATGGAAATAATTATTCGTATAATATTCAAACGATTCTAGCCATAAAATAAATTAAAACGATACCTGTCAATGATATGCAATCTGCGTATGACGTCAACCTCGATCTATGCTTATACAAGAAATTTTATCAATCAATGACTAGATATACAATAATCAAATATTATAAAATTTCCTGAAAACCTTTAGGTGTTAATATCTTTAATATTTGCAAGTTATTGTTTAGCGCTAATTAGTTAGAATGTAACAAGTGGTGTACCAGAATTGAGATAATTAAGCCACACGAACAATCTTATTTAGATCTTTTTAATTTTTTAATTCTCTTTTGCTCTAATACTTCGTAAAATTAATCTTCATTAGCTACTACACTTCATAGAATAACAAGAGATAATTTTTCTTATATAACGTTTCATTCATAAAATCTATCATTAAAGTATATCTTCATAAAAATATCATTCCATACTAACGGTATATTTGGCGTCATACGAGATAACAGTTACCAGTGATGACATATGTAACTTTATAAAGATATCTCGTTTTATTATATATTAAAAGAATGTACTCATTGCTGCTATATTTCAGATGAAAAAAAGGCGGCAACGATTTTACAGTAAAATCGTTCGTTTACAACTGATTCATTTACATTTCATGATAATACTGTGCATTCTGAATATGCTATGATTTGGTTTAAAATAATAAATAGTCCATTCTTGCATACTATTGCTCCAGCTTTACTTGTATTTTCGATATTGGTATAAATAGAAAGACAATTAATGTCGTTCGAGTCTATTTTCGGATCATTTATATTACGTTTAATCCATATAGTTATCATATGAGACATAGTATCGTAAAATTTGGAAGAATAAAACGTTCGTACAGGAAGTACATTTTATAAGAACTCCAACAAATCTGCGTGTGCACCTAAAATACAAACTGATAGTGATAGTGATTGTTCATAAGTTTATATACATTATCTAATGTCAATCGAAGGTATCAATTCTTTTTCTCCATAAGAGTACTTTTTCATTTATATGTGTTCAAAAATACATGTGTTCAACCGTGAAGCATATGTCACCTACAACGAAAAAGAGTTTTCCTATACTTAATATTTCCTTTATATACCTATGAAAGTCTATTCTTCGCGTAGTATGAAATTATGAATAAATCTGGAATATTGTTCAATCTGAAAAGAAAAATAACTTATTGACATCATTCATTGATACGAGATTCAGAATGTTTGTTTTGTCTTGCAGAAAAAGAAGGCAGCCCTCCCTTTCTTTTAATGTGAAATAGAAAGCGAAAATTTGAAAACAGATTTTTTGGAAATTTACTTGCAAATATCGTTTTCAATATCGTGATTTTCTTCCCAATGGTACTGTACTTTCAAATTTTCCAGTATCCCTCTAAAAACAAAAAGTCGAACCTCGTTATTGTTAACGTAGGCATTACAAGGAAGCGAAGTATTAGAAAGCAGCTCCTTTTTATTATGGATTTCTCTATAATCATGTAAATAAGAAATTCCGGAAATTTTTTCCTCAAGAATTT
Source organism: Bombus huntii (assembly GCF_024542735.1). Taxonomy (NCBI): domain Eukaryota; kingdom Metazoa; phylum Arthropoda; class Insecta; order Hymenoptera; family Apidae; genus Bombus; species Bombus huntii. The sequence goes on from NW_026099372.1 coordinate 82,242, forward strand.
AATTCTTGTGTTTTGATTGATAATTATTACACTGCATACTAACTTTTCGCATACTGTTCGCGTCTAACAGTTTCCTAATAATAACTACTTCAAAATTACATATGTTCTTGCACGAATTCAAAAGTACGTATGATACAATTACAATTGATTCTAAAATAATAATTATTTAAAGATATTAAGATACTAATTAAACGTTTCACTGTATTTCAAAATCTGGAACAACAAATTTTTATTTATAAAAAATGAAACTGTCTTTATATATTCTTTGTCATGATGCTATTTCTTATTACCGTGTCGACATTTTTTAAAATTCATTTTGTTATCTCTACGCAATAGGAAAATTCATATACTGCTTAATATTTTTTGCATATTATCCATCCACCGCATGATATCTTCTGAAAAATCAAAATATTAATGTTATATTATTACAATGCTTCTTAAATATCAATTTTTGACAAATTTGAAATCCAATATATTTTGCACAATTATTATTTATCAAAAAATTCCAAGTTAGTAACTTTCTTTTCAAATGGCAAATAACATATACTTTGACTTACCTGTAAGTTTTTGTTCCTAATCATCATTTCCTCTTATAGAACATCATTATTGTTCTTATAATTACTACCAGTGTCATAGATATTGTAGTGGCTACAACTGAATTAATAGAAAATGATAAATAACTGTGTATAACACTAACACATAATTGTGTATAACAATGACACATAACTTTTACTTACATATCTGTCGATAAGGGATTACTTACTGTGATATCCTGTTGATGTTTCTTAAGGCACTTGATTAGGTGCGATACGGTATCATTCCTTATGGTATACTGTAGATAAGTATTTTAGAAAATAACAAGAATAAATCTAAATTATTCAGAGGTTCCAGTTTCGGCTTAGACATAAATACAGGACCATTTGCAAAGAAGAAAGGGTGCGTTTCTACAGCCTCGTTATAGTAACCATGAATACCAATCTCTGAATTACTGGTTACTAAACATAAATATCCTATAAAATTTAATATATTTCTTTAATTTTTAATACATACATGAGTTAGTAGTTCTAAATTATGAATCATCCTACCTGTGATATTACGCTTTTCCTTATAATATCATCACTCGAGTGAACAACATTAAGATCATGTAAACCATGTCATCCTATCTTACTGTGAAGATACTTAGTTATGTTATCTAACATTATAAAAATATCATCAAATTCAAGTCCTTTTATTCACATCACATGGCCACGACGATCTGGTTCTTCGTTATATAATGTTCTAAAATTTGTCGTATATATAGGATGTACAAACCGTGATATCAAGGTATCAGTTCTTCCTTCCCAAGGGACAGTTTCATTAAAATTCTGATAGAATTAAAAATTAATTATTAATATTCTAACAATCATATATGTTAAATACGTTATAGTCAACGATATATACCTGAGCGAATGTAGGGGTGATTCCTTGATAATTATAAATGTCATCAGCCCACATCATTGTGCCACTTCTTTGTACTCCAGCCTCTAGATTAACAGCCTAAACAAACATACGAAATTTTATAGAAGCTGTACAAAATATAGTATATATGCGCAATATTGAAGCGTTCAAGGGGATATAAAGGTAATGTACATCACATACACGTGTACTCTCATGCAACAAAATACAATTAGATTTAATAGTATAAGCTCTTTTATTCATCATAATAGATTGGAAATTTAAGTGTCTTACGAGGGTGAGTAAAAAGTTACCCGCTCTGTCGGTGTAGAATTTATTTTAAGCAATTGTCAAAAAAGACATACATCATTTTTTGACATAATCACTCGATTTCTGTATACACTTTGTCCATTTGCCGAAGGACCTTTGTATTTTCTCATTAAAAAATGTTTTGGGCTGAGCTGCGAACCACGAATGCATCGTCGTCTTCACCTTTTCATCAGCTTTTTCGGCATCCATCTCGCACAAACTTTTTAAAATCCAAATCTGTCGTGCACTATTGCATAAGCAGAGCCGTGGCTGATTTGCAAATGATTTGCCACATTATCCAGTGTCACTCGTCTATTCCATAGAGCATAAGTTCATGAGCACGTTCAATGTTGTCATCGTGGATGTGGACGGGCGTCCAGCTGTTTTTTCATAACACTCGTGCGATCTTCTTTGAACTTTTGTGCCCATTCAAACACACTTCGTGACAAAACACTTTCTCCATAATGTGCATTAAATCTTTGATAAATATAGGCATCAAACATAACCTCCGACCACAAGAAACGAATCACAGCATCCTGCACTGTTTTCCTGCAAATCACCATTGCAAAGCGCCATTACTCGCGCAACGGTCACAAACGAATTGACGTAACACAAAGAAACCTGCGCAGCAGCACTGAACAGATATTGACGTCATACGAAGAGTGCAGATGGATCAATACGGTCGACAGAAGTTTTAACTATCTGGAGTGCGGATAAATTTTTACTGAGAGTCGTATAGGAATCTATAATCTGTAAGTACACCTTTGGCTGAATGGAAATTTCTCTTACATATAGTCAAAAATGCTGAAACTGTGTATTGAATTGGAAAGTGATAAAAAATAAGTGAAGTTTCGAGGTTGCATGTGATTGCATGAGTACACAGGACGTTTTTAGCGAATAAAAAATAATTTTGAAAGACACGAGACTTATCTTGTATTTTATGCACTCTCTGTGTCCGAATTTCCAGAAGCTCTCTATCTTATGAAGTGTTTTAGATTAGCCGGAAAATTTTGTACGTACGTACAAGAAGTATACGATCTAAGTGGAATATTCCATTATTCTCTTGATACAACAGAAACGAAATTTACAGAACTTCTCAGAAAGTTGGTTTATTATTACCAAATTTATAGAATTAATATACGTTTATCATCTTTACATACCTAAGTTGTGGAGGTTTATCGTGCGTAAAAAATTAGTGTCGTTTCAAAGTTACATTTCGTACATTTTAAGCCTATAATTTGTAACGTACAAAACAATGTAAATTTGAGCTGTTTCTTATCTCCACAATAAGAAAATCCAACTTTACGTTTTTTACACAATGATATTTATGGAACAGTAATATCATATTATTGCATCGCTTGGAGAATGAAGTCAAGGTACGATGTGACCCTAGTGTAAACGCTGGGATACCCAGCTGTGCCGCACTTATAAGCATAAGACACAATACCTATTAAATACGAGGTTAATTCATGTTGTATCAGCAGTGGTCCGCCGCGGTCAGCCTGAAAGGATCGTTAAATTTTTAATCAAAGATACTGAAATATATCGATCGAATTGTATTGAAATTATACTTATATACAGTAATAATCTTCTATTGATTTGTGTATTGAAATACTCCAATTTATAACGTACATGTTATATGTATTTTGAGCAAAACTAAGATTAGAAGGAAATTAGATTAAATACCATAACGAGGTGTGAGAAGTGGGCAAAACTATTAAATTGTGTTTATCTATTATTTTTAATGTTTAAGACGTCGATTTGATGTTAATTCGAATCGACGTGTCTTCAGATACCGTATAGTTTGTAGTAACTCTGTAACTTAATTACCGTACAAGAATCCTCTCCACCCTGAGCATGTTCGGCGCATATTATACCATCAGTGATATCAGGTGCATTAGGAAATTTGGAATAAGCTATTTTGCATTCGGCGTTCTTAATCACTGGCATTTGTACTTCCATTAATGCATTACGTCGTGGTCGTCCTACGAAGAAAATAAGAAAGATATTTAAGACTGGAACTATTTAATTTTATTATAAAATTGATATCACTTACTATATCTTAATGCTCCCCATCCAGCAACAAGGGGGTTATAGCCGACGAAGTTGCTCTTTCGTAGGGGCTCTTTCGTACAAATGGGATATACGTACCCTGAAAAATAAAAAAATAAATGAAAATGCAGGAAACGAATGACCAAAAGTATGAGAAAGAATTATACACGCTTTATGACACAATATATGTGTACAGTAAGAAATTTCAGGATATGATACTTCAGTAATACTCAATAGCATATATATATATATATATTTGAGGACTTACTCGAAAATGGCACCTCCTCCACCAATCTAAGAATGACAATATTATGATTGTGTATGTTTTCTATTCCATCCATATGTGCACAATGTGCTGCGGTCAAAACATGCCTAGCCGATATCAGGGAACCTCCGCACTTCCATAGTGGTTTGTCTGGGTTTCGGGGATTACGAAAACCTAATGCAGCGATCCATGGCCAAGCGCCTAAAATGCAATAGTCATAGTTGTGAATATACATAATTTTTTCTCACATAACGGGTAACAACGATTATTACCTATTCGATATTCGATCATACAGCAGACGATAAGTACATACGTACAAATACTCTGAAATAGAGATTTGATAAAGACAGAAATTAAATTTTTATTCCAGTGGAATACAAATTATTAAATAATTCTATATAATTTCTATTTGAACTATACTGAACTATAAAGTTCAAACGTGTAATTTCTGCCCTGACAGTTTTTGATCTCTATCCATATTATTACTCCTATATCAATTTTTTATTTCAAGCAAAAAGATACTCTTCCTAACATGAAGTAAAAGAAAGAAATAATTCAAGTTAATAAGTAAAGTTACTACCGATAAAATCATAGCATTATTATTTAGTCTAATTGAAATGTACATTGATGTGCTGTTTAATGCCTTTAAAGTTCATTCTTTGCAGTAAATGGCTTATTATTAATCGGAAAGAAAGACATAAAACGTACCAAGTTCAGCTGGTTTACCATCGACCACCCTGGTATGAGAGACGTTGCTAAAACCACAGTATGGTGGTCGCAAAGCCTTATACTTATACACAGTTTTTATTAAAATTTCTCTCTTCTCTTTGTTTGGATCGTTCGGACAGCAAACGATCGTAACATTGCCCTGGTATCTGCACACTGATCGTCTATAAAAATCGGTGGCTGTACGGTACTGTATCTGCCATATTTCTTGCAGAGGTTTACATTTTCTGTAGTCAAGGCACCTGCCTTCTTGATTGTCCGGTGTGGTACATTCTGGATCAAACAATTTTAAAACATTTATACAGTTCAAAGATGCGTAAGAAAGCGACACCGATTACTCAACTTTCGAAGTAAAAGGCCGATCAAGTCCACCGGATTGCCCTACAGACACGTATTAATCCGTAAGAGTTAGTCATCATGTTGATAATAATTATCTAAAGAAACTTTTCACGTGAAAATATAAAATTTTAATTGATTAGATATTGTGTTAGCCATACTTAAGAAAGAAAATGAAAATGAATGAAATGAAAGAAAAGGACTACCTTCAACCTCATGTTTTAAATAAACACTTTGTCAGTTTTGCGGTAAATAAATTCTTAGGAATTCAGGACAGTTTTTAGTGAATCATTTTGTTTCGACCGTTCGCGGAGAGACGCGATCGCGAGATAGCACGTCAACGAGAGTTGTAAGTTCCCGTTACGATTAAATAATCGACGCCACGAACTGATCGATCCCCTTATTTCGATTATGATAATAAGGGTAGTTCAACGAAATTCCACAGAATTAACACAAATAAATTAATGTTTATTTCAACAACTTATTAACTAGAAAGATATAAATGGAACAAAAAAAATGTAACTGCGTTTTGGTTGATAAGTAATGCGCGACATACCACATGTGTTGACGGTTCGACATCTCGAAAAGTTCTGAACGCCTTTCGATTTTTTTCGTTTTTTCTGGAAGGCGACCCCCACTACGTTCGGATCACGCCACATTCTTTTACGCGAGGTAAAATACGGGCCACGAGTCGACGTTTCTGGAAGTCGCCCTGCTTAATGAACCATGCGCTTGCCACTACAATGTTTGTTTGCCGGGCAGACACGACGATCCGTCTGCGACATTATAGTGCCGCGATCGATAGTTAAGAATATGACCTATGGTAAGCCGCATGGCGTAACATTCTCCCCCCGTTGAGAGGGTACCGATCAAACTAGGGAGGTGTGGTTGAAGTTCCCATCTTATTTCGTCTCGGTGGCTAGTTGTTCGGGTTTCTCGAGATCGGGTTGAATTGGCAGTGGGACAAGCCTTTTGACGCCCCGATCCAAAATGCTCTTTGCCGTCTGAACTGTAGCTGTCCGGATGACACCATCGGCGCCTGGATGAATCTTGATAACTCGGCCCAGAGGCCAATGCATGGAGGGAACGTTGTCCTCTCTGAGGATGACGATTGTGCCCTTTTGGATGCTGTGTCCACCCTTGCTCCATTTATTGCGGTTGGTTAGCTCGTTCAAATACTCCTTATGCCAGCGGTTCCAAAAATGTTGTTTAAGCTGTTGGATATGCTGCCATTTGGAGAGTCGGTTCGATGGAATGTCCCTGAAATCTCGATCACGTAAGCACATTAATGAATCGCCAATGAGGAAATGTCCGGGAGTGAGGGCTAGGAGATCATTTGGATCGGTGGAGATAGAAGTTAGAGGGCGGGAATTGAGGACTGCTTCTATTTCTATGATAAGAGTATTACGGTGTTAAGCTCATATGTTTCTGTTTCTCCACTCGCGCTGCGCCATAATATCCTTTGATATTTCCGATCCTCTGGTCGTACGAGGAATTGCCGATACATTTTCTCGATGTCGCCAGTGAGTACGTACTGATGAGCGCGGAATCTAATTAATATGCAAAATAAATTGTGAATTGATTCGAGAATATAGGATTTCCCCATTTTCATGATTATCGTGATTTTTGTATAAATATATTTTTTAAGATACTAATAATTAGGTACTTATAAATTAGTATTATCAATTATTTTGCATTTATAATTCCGCCTCTAGTATAAGTGTTAATTGAAAACTAACTTTATGTTTGAAAAAGTACTAGCAAAGTCGTTGAGTAACAAGCCACTGATGCTAACACAAATAGCATTGTCGTAATTAAATATTTCTAAATATTCATTTTTCATTTTGAACCTGTAGAAACAATTTATTATATATACTATTAGCTAAGTAATTGCATATTTAATTAAGTCGAAATATAAAACTTAGTTATTTTAATAATTTAAAAAATAAAAAACTGACAAACATTTCAATTTAATTTATGGTTGGAACAAAAGACAGTTATTTTTCATTAATTGAAATATTGCAATGCAGAGTACTTTCCAAAATACGCCGAGAGTATTCCTGATGGTGAAACGAGCGTTGCTTCATCGAACGCAGCTAAAGAAAACAACATCTATGTAGTTGGTGGTACGATGCCTGAAATAGGGGGCGATAAATTGTACAATACCTGTACTATTTGGGGTCCCGATGGAACTTTGATAGCAAAACACCGAAAGGTAAGTAATATATTCCTTTATGGCTTTGAATTTGAAAATATTGGGGCGAAGAAAGTGACTCTATCTAGGAATAATTTAGGAATATACATATGTACATACGTATACTATAACCAATTCTATAATTTACGGTTTATAAAATACGTTATGATACGGGAAACGCCCATTTTTGTTGTAATGTGTTTGTGTTGTATAAATTTTTCACATACTTAAAATATTATTATACTTATTTTTTCTCCTTTTTAAACATTATTAAATGATAGGATTTTTTAATAAAAGAAAGTGATAAAAACGCTGTCAGTTATTAAATAAAAAATAATTAAAGTTTAGGAGTTGGTAACTTTGATATTAAATTACAAAAGTTGCAGCAATAGAATTAGCGACTACATTTTTATGTTATTAGGTACATCTATTCGACATCGACATTCCTAATAAGATTACTTTTCGAGAGAGTGATTCACTCAGTCCTGGTAACTCCCTAACGACGTTCGATGTGAAGGGCTGCAAAATAGGTATTGGCATTTGCTATGATATTAGATTCGAGGAAATGGCACGCATTTATCGGAACAAAGGTACAGTAACTTAATCGATCAATACTTAACTAGCAAAAAATTAAATATCTTTCTTAAATATATTCTATATAAAATTAATATAATCTGTAACTCTGTATAAAAAGAAGCTTAATTTAAAAAACCAGTATATTTGCTGAAAATGAAACAAATAAAAGAATTAAAAGCACAATAAGAGGACTGTCCTCGCATATTCAGAAATGATGGAATGTGAACCGTGCAACTACGAAGTTAATTGGTATTCGGTGGCTTCATATTTCCTGCTTCTCTGGGTTAGGTTGCCAAATGCTGATATATCCAGCGGCATTCAATATGACCACTGGACCACTGCACTGGTCATTACTTCAGCGTTTCAGAGCGAATGATAATCAATTATACGTTGCCTGCATATCACCGGCTCGTGTTCCTTAAGCAAGTTACGTCGCATGGGGACATACACAGTTGACCAATCCCTGGGGAAAGATTCTTTACGATTTGGAAACTCAAGAGAATATGGCAGTCACCGATATCGGTAATTTACAGCTTAAAATTAAAAGCGAGAGATCCATGATGTAATTAATTTTTAGTCTCGTTAATTTATCGATTTAGCCATCTTCCTCTGTATTTGTTGAATTTATTAGTAAGCATTACTTATTACTTCGTATGTTTCTTTTTTCTATCAGATCTAAAAGTTGTTGAGGAAGTAAGGGCTCAGATACCTACATTTTCTCAGAGACGTACAGATTTGTACGACACTGTCTGTAAGAAGGAGTAACTCTACACTAAAACAGAAAATGTTTTTTTATAATATTTCTACTACGATATCCTTTTTTTGTGAATTATTACTAATTTCTTATCATTTGTACTAAATGAATGACTCAATTAAGAAAACCAAAACGTTATAAATAATAATCTGTATATTTTGTGTATCAACATGTAATTGGATATTATAATAATATAGGAATGCTATAATAATATAGGATAATAATATAGGAGAATAGTAATATAGAAAAAAACTACATGCTTTTAAACACCTTTAATATCGATCACATAAATTGTTATAATTCACAATGATTACGCATACATAAAAGACCCCTTGATAGTAAAATTTACGATCAAAAGGCAATTACGTATCGTTTAACAACATTTAATTTATAACACCTTTTAAACATTTAGACAGATTAACACATAACACTTCTTATATATAAACATCAATTCGAAGTTATCAGCTTGGAGAAATTGGTCGATTAATACCTGTAGATTGTCTGTCTCGATGAAAGACTTAAAGAGAGCAAAAACATGATAATGCCGCTAATATAATATTCCTTCTTTCTTGTATCTGTCTGCCTCTCAGGTCGTTTTACTAATTACAATAAGTAATTTCGCCTTCTTTGCGCTCTCTTTTAACGCATTCGAGACCGAAAGAAATTCATATCAGTCAGTAGGCAAGGGTATAGTATACATATTTTATATATAACTTATGTAGTAATGTATATATCATGTTAATTTCATATTTTTTTCAATATAGAATTATTATATATATATATATATATATATGACTGTACATAATACATTATAGAATAACATAGTATATAATTTTATATTTTAAAAATATGAGGCATACTATTTAAGATTGTCATCGATTTAAAATCAAAGTATGAAAAGGATACCCTGGAGAGAGTAAAACACAGAATCATTCTAACTAAACATTCAAATCGTAGCGACACCTAGGTATCGTCTTACAATTAAATCTCGGTCTCGAATGGATTAAAATGAAATACATACTTGCAGCTTCAACATCTTCAATATCGAGAAGATTCAAACTTTACAAATAAATGTAAATTGCGATGTAAAACAACGCGATGTAAAAAGGGAAAAAGGAGGAAAGAAGGAACAGGGAAGCAAAGAGAAGAAACGAATTTTTCATTTTCTCTTGCCAGGAATATAAGATGCTAAGTAATCTTCCTAAGTAATCTCCTCCAGCTTTTTCTAGTTTGATCAATAATTATTAGTACATGTTAGGAAAACAAATAGAATTTTTGTTCTCAAGCGAGGTATAATCTAAATTTTGTATGTACACAAAAATGTTAAATATCTGTAATAAACATGGTATAATCAATTTTTTTACATAAAATTATATTGTATAGGCTATTGTTATTTAAACATTTTAAATTGGATGAAGAAAAAAAATGACGCAAATAAAACGTAGGACATTTTAATTAAAGAGACTAATATAGAGATTTATCTACTTAACTGTGATTAAATCATCTCCACTTAACGCTCTACCTCTTCTATTAATTATGCTTCGTTAAACTATGATTACAGAGGATGGGTTTTTTGATAAAATGACATTCTGACAAATATATATAGATCGATATATATAGATATAGATAGACAAATATATAGATTCTTACAACAGTAGTTATGAATGAACAGTAGTTATTGTATCAATTCCGTTCTTCAGAAGCTTCATTTGTGAAAAGACAATTCGCCAGAATATGGATTCACTGTAGTTATAGCTATAGGATTTCAATCTAGTTGACAGACTTGCTTTACGTAGAGAATATCTGTCTCTTGTTCTACCTTATCGCGATTCTCTCCTCATCTTATACGCTTTGTCGAGCAAAGTAATATTGGCATATATCTCGGCTCGGGTTACAATCATTAGTTTCCGCCTAAACGGTTAGAATCACATAGCTCGCGCTCTACTCTCGTTTATTCAACATTCAGGCCATATGGTCGCATGCGACGAGTTTTATGTTAATTCCGACCGATTACAATACCTTTCTTTCGTTTACAAGGAACGACGAGACTGGCAGTTGCGTGATTTCCAATGCAAAAGCCGCGATATCTGCACGATAACCTAACCTCAACCGATTTTGTTGTACTATTCTTACGTGGACTTCGTTTGTACCACTTTCGTAACAAAAATAGAATACGTAGAACACAGCATTCCGTTATGCGATATTGTCGATTCCTAACATCCGAAAAATCAGAGATAATTATTTCCCTACAGTTGTACATTTGTGTGAAAAATTACGAACGTAAAGTTGTTTGGTGCATGCACAGTCCTCCCCTCCGCTGCATTTGCGTGGACATGCTAGAAAGATTCACTTTTCCACGGTGAAACTGTATGTATTATAATTTCATTTTTACAAAGGTCGAACATCCTACTATGCATAAATTTAATATTAATATAAGCAGGTTTCGTGTTAAGTATTACATCTGACGTATAAGCACACGTGTGTACGAGCCTTGGTTTTAAATGTCTTATAGTAGACACCGAAAAGATTATTCAGTTGGATATCTGACTCAATATCAATATTTTACTAGGAGATAACATGTTAAGAACACGTTGGTGGATGGCATGGGAGATGATGAATGAAGACAGGCATGGGAGATGATGAATGAAGACATACTTCTGTGAGATACATAAAATAGTAGTCAGAACGTATTTTGGCGCTTGGGGACAGCAACAGCTTTTTTTTTTTTTTTTATTTATTTGTTGGAATTACAATCAATTCTCGCGTTGAGAATTTTCAGTAATTTTTCTGGCGTGGCGCAGTGACATGGCTGTTTATTTACAATAAGTTAATACTTATTATAGATAGGTATAATTTATAAGTATTATAAGTAAGTGCATTAGCTTAATTTGGATAATTAAATGAATCTAACGTTTAGGTCTAGCGGGTAGTGCCTCTTCAGCCTGCGAATCTGGTCCGTCGTATCGAGTAGTCCAGTGATTAGGGGGTTTCGGTGTTTCTTGACTCTTTTGCTATATCTGTCGCTATATTTTGCTATTTCCTCTTTGACTGTAGGTATCTTGAGGTCGCGATGGATGGTTTCGTTGGTAACATACCAAGGTGCGTCTATTAAGGCTCTTAGCGTTTTCGATTGGAATCGTTGTAGTATTTCGATGTTGGAGTTACTTGCTGTTCCCCATCGCTTCCTATATCCCTATATTCCGTACTTGCTTCGCTTGGTACTTTTATAATTTTCGCAGTTACAATAAAAAATTTAATTCTTAACAGATTAAAGATTTAACCTCTTGCTTTATAGTGTACAATAATTTTTTTTTTTTTTTTTTTTTTTTTTTTTTTTTTTTTTTTTTTTTTTTTTTTTTTTTTTTTTTTTTTGTATAGGTTATGTGATCCATAGTTTGAGTAAGCAGCACACACACACACACACACACACACACACACACACACACACACACACACACACACACACACACACACACACACACACACACACACACACATTTACGTGACAAGCTTTCATTTCAATCTATATTTAAGATTAATATTTTATCAGTTTCTGTTCGTAACAACATCGAAGTAGTCAATAAGTTTGAGGAGTATAATTAAGGAAGCTATGAAGCAAGAGGTTAAGAACAAATTCTGAAAGAGGTTATGTACAACTCAGTAGTACTGCTTTACATTACTTTGCGAATTACTTTTCAAGCATAAAAATAGTTTAACAGCCACTTATAGTTACTTCCTTACCATTACATTCATTAAATTCGTTTGATTATGTAAACTAAATAACCACGCTGACCAGCCTCTTATTTAAAATAGAATTATTTTGTCATATATCCAACAGTTTACTTTCTCTTCGTAAATATTATTAATAATTTTATCAATTTCGTATACTTCCATCCTTCGTATAAGTGACAATAAATCAGAAGAGCTTCATAGCAATATTGAACAACATACAGTCAACTACAGCACCATTAGATACATCCACCATACAGTCAACTACAACACCATTAGATAACAGCAATACAATAGATTATTATTTTCTACGTGTCATTGATTCATCATCATCATTTTCCATTTTTTTAGCATATGTAAAAACGTATCTGACGTAATCTTACCTCGCTCTTTGAGTACAAAAATCCATTCAAATGAAACAAAGGGAAAAGAAATAAGAAAACAAACACTCACATACGAATCTTCATTACATAACTGTATGTACTCCTCGAGGTATAATTACTCAGACACGTTACAGCGTACCTTCTTCGTTCCCTGATGGCTGATGTTGATCGTTGACGTTTATAGTGAAAGAATTTCGTCAACGGCGCCATCTGGATCCCTGTTGAAAAATTAAACTAGCCGCAACAGCACCATTAAGCTCATCACCCAGAGTAGCTTTTGTTGCTGAGTCGTGGAGGAATTATTATCATCAACGACATAAACTTTACCAGTTCCGGTAACGTTCTTCAGATGGTCCAGGCATTCGAACTCGCAACATCGCTTTCCAAGACGAAATTTTTTGCATGTCTGTAGTAAAAAGAAATCGATCAATTGTACAGATCAATCGTCACTCGACTGCTCGAGAATTCAGATCATCCAGAGAATAGAATAGAGACGTGGAAAAATGTAGTGCGATCATCGCAGTGGGAGGAAATAGGGGGATAGGGACCAAATGAATGAACGAGATGTTAAGGACAACTGACGATAACTTCTTCTTTTGTCGGGAATTGCATGTTTGTGAATGGTTTGTGGGTGGTTAGGTGGAGAGAATTGAAGAGTTTGGAGGTGACTGGAAGAGTGTTTTGGGCAAGGTAGATTGCAGAATGGTTGCGGTAGCATTGTGTTAATTATGGGTTTGTACATGTAATCTTTGTATGTATCACTACATACAACCTAACGTATATTTTTAATAATACATCAGAGTTTTAGTTATTTCATAGCTATGAATTTTATACTCTATAATCTTGACGTTTTATTTCACAGAAGCGTTTGAATATCCATAAAAATTAAATGAACCAATGTATTCATTATCTTATAGAGAAGATATATTATTTTTAATTATGTTCCAATTATTTATCATGATCCTGATTTCCTTATTCTGAAAATTTGAAAGGAAGTTTTGTAGTTTGATACTTTCAGCGACAAAGGGTCAATATTGCTTTAGTATATTTCGTCACATATACATGTATATCTATATGAATTGAGGACTGCTTCTATTTCTATGATAAGAGTATTACGGTGTTAAGCTCATATGTTTCTGTTTCTCCACTCGCGCTGCGCCATAATATCCTTTGATATTTCCGATCCTCTGGTCGTACGAGGAATTGCCGATACATTTTCTCGATGTCGCCAGTGAGTACGTACTGATGAGCGCGGAATCTAATTAATATACAAAATAAATTGTGAATTGATTCGAGAATATAGGATTTCCCCATTTTCATGATTATCGTGATTTTTGTATAAATATATTTTTTAAGATACTAATAATTAGGTACTTATAAATTAGTATTATCAATTATTTTGCATTTATAATTCCGCCTCTAGTATAAGTGTTAATTGAAAACTAACTTTATGTTTCAAAAAGTACTAGCAAAGTCGTTGAGTAACAAGCCACTGATGCTAACACAAATAGCATTGTCGTAATTAAATATTTCTAAATATTCATTTTTCATTTTGAACCTGTAGAAACAATTTATTATATATACTATTAGCTAAGTAATTGCATATTTAATTAAGTCGAAATATAAAACTTAGTTATTTTAATAATTTAAAAAATAAAAAACTGACAAACATTTCAATTTAATTTATGGTTGGAACAAAAGACAGTTATTCTTCATTAATTGAAATATTGCAATGCAGAGTACTTTCCAAAATACGCCGAGAGTATTCCTGATGGTGAAACGAGCGTTGCTTCATCGAACGCAGCTAAAGAAAACAACATCTATGTAGTTGGTGGTACGATGCCTGAAATAGAGGGCGCTAAATTGTACAATACCTGTACTATTTGGGGTCCCGATGGAACTTTGATAGCAAAACACCGAAAGGTAAGTAATATATTCCTTTATGGCTTTGAATTTGAAAATATTGGGGTGAAGAAAGTGACTCTATCTAGGAATAATTTAGGAATATACATATGTACATACGTATACTATAACCAATTCTATAATTTACGGTTTATAAAATACGTTATGATACGGGAAACGCCCATTTTTGTTGTAATGTGTTTGTTGTTGTATAAATTTTTCACATACTTAAAATATTATTATACTTATTTTTTCTCCTTTTTAAACATTATTAAATGATAAGATTTTTTAACAAAAGAAAGTGATAAAAACGCTGTCAGTTATTAAATAAAAAATAATTAAAGTTTAGGAGTTGGTAACTTTGATATTAAATTACAAAAGTTGCAGCAATAGAATTAGCGACCACATTTTTATGTTATTAGGTACATCTATTCGACATCGACATTCCTAATAAGATTACTTTTCGAGAGAGTGATTCACTCAGTCCTGGTAACTCCCTAACGACGTTCGATGTGAAGGGCTGCAAAATAGGTATTGGCATTTGCTATGATATTAGATTCGAGGAAATGGCACGCATTTATCGGAACAAAGGTACAGTAACTTAATCGATCAATACTTAACTAGCAAAAAATTAAATATCTTTCTTAAATATATTCTATATAAAATTAATATAATCTGTAACTCTGTATAAAAAGAAGCTTAATTTAAAAAACCAGTATATTTGCTGAAAATGAAACAAATAAAAGAATTAAAAGCACAATAAGAGGACTGTCCTCGCATATTCAGAAATGATGGAATGTGAACCGTGCAACTACGAAGTTAATTGGTATTCGGTGGCTTCATATTTCCTGCTTCTCTGGGTTAGGTTGCCAAATGCTGATATATCCAGCGGCATTCAATATGACCACTGGACCACTGCACTGGTCATTACTTCAGCGTTTCAGAGCGAATGATAATCAATTATACGTTGCCTGCATATCACCGGCTCGTGTTCCTTAAGCAAGTTACGTCGCATGGGGACATACACAGTTGACCAATCCCTGGGGAAAGATTCTTTACGATTTGGAAACTCAAGAGAATATGGCAGTCACCGATATCGGTAATTTACAGCTTAAAATTAAAAGCGAGAGATCCATGATGTAATTAATTTTTAGTCTCGTTAATTTATCGATTTAGCCATCTTCCTCTGTATTTGTTGAATTTATTAGTAAGCATTACTTATTACTTCGTATGTTTCTTTTTTCTATCAGATCTAAAAGTTGTTGAGGAAGTAAGACAAGACGAAATTTTTTGCATGTCTGTAGTAAAAAGAAATCGAATCTGGTCCGTCGTATCGAGTAGTCCAGTGATTAGGGGGTTTCGGTGTTTGTTGACTCTTTTGCTATATCTGTCGCTATATTTTGCTATTTCCTCTTTGACTGTAGGTATCTTGAGGTCGCGATGGATGGTTTCGTTGGTAACATACCAAGGTGCGTCTATTAAGGCTCTTAGCGTTTTCGATTGGAATCGTTGTAGTATTTCGATGTTGGAGTTACTTGGACAGCAACAGCTGGTGATACTGTCATACACCTCCATTTATAAACTTTCGAAAATCGATGTGACCTTCAAACTTTAGTGTATTCTGTTTCACAGCACAAAATGTTTCCGAAACGTACGTTTATTGTTACAATAAACTTGACTAGTGGCTCTGAAATACTATCCTTGAAAAAACAATGGGGAAATTGGAGCAAAAGCAGAAGGAAATAAACAAAGACCTTGTTGGTTCGTAAAAATAAAATATGCTACAGGAAAAACTTTTTCCAACGGATTGAGATGCGACAAGCTTTAAAAGCTATGACGCGAATCGAGCGTTTGTCTACAAGAGCGCATTTTCGGTGGATATATATGTCGGAATGACATTGGGGATAGGGTTGTCGGTGTTTGAGGAGTCTTCATTGAAGGTAGCCATCGTTGCGGTGTAACGAAGATACGATTTATTGACACAGGTATGAATAACACAGGTTTGACAATCTACCACGGCGGTGAGACGTCCGCGACACTAGTGACAATGGTCTCCGGTTCGATAACGAATCCGCGGCCAACGGGATGACAGATGGGCGTTCTCGCTGAATCTAAGTCTGATTCGTAAAAATAATTGCTGAGCGTAAAGACGTTACTCTTTGGTCGACGGGAGCGCGTAAAAGAATGCCCGTCCCGTCCCGATGATGCCACAGAGGAAAACTATAATGGGGTGTGTCTAAGGACACGAGATCATCGGATTCGTCGAGGAAAGCCTTCGTTTAGGAAGTAAGGGAAATTGACGTTGCTGCTAATTGGTCAATCTCCATATCGGTGGTTAGAAAAAGATGGTAGCCGCCCTCGAGGGAAAGTTGCTAGTGGGAGACGTCGCTCGTTGAAAAATATGTCTCCCCTATCTTCCCGTAGTTGGGACAAAGACTGTTTGTCTGTTTGAAGGACTTTAGTTAACTAAACCTTAAGATTTATAACGGGCCCTCGGGCTAGCCGAACATGTACTGCGGAGACGCATCGACATCTGGCAATCATCTTACTCGAAGAATAGGGTCTGCGTGTGGCGAGCCACGGGACAGAAACCGTGGGAATGTTTACTGTCGCGTGTCGCCACGAATATTTCTTTTAAGGAGAGCTATAGAATTACTCCATACCTTTGTTAGGCAAAGCGTTCATCCCTTGACCGCGGCTACGTTGGGCGACAGACTGTCACCTCGAGCCAAAGCTCACCGTCACTAATCTCGAACAATTACAATCGGATTGAATAACTACAATAGTTTAGTTACAGTTATAGTAGACTTTAGATTGCAATGTTGCGGGGCTATCCAAAGGTTCCGGTGTCCTTTCATCTCCGACATATAGATATACATGTATATGTGACGAAATATACTAAAGCAATATTGACCCTTTGTCGCTGAAAGTATCAAACTACAAAACTTCCTTTCAAATTTTCAGAATAAGGAAATCAGGATCATGATAAATAATTGGAACATAATTAAAAATAATATATCTTCTCTATAAGATAATGAATACATTGGTTCATTTAATTTTTATGGATATTCAAACGCTTCTGTGAAATAAAACGTCAAGATTATAGAGTATAAAATTCATAGCTATGAAATAACTAAAACTCTGATGTATTATTAAAAATATACGTTAGGTTGTATGTAGTGATACATACAAAGATTACATGTACAAACCCATAATTAACACAATGCTACCGCAACCATTCTGCAATCTACCTTGCCCAAAACACTCTTCCAGTCACCTCCAAACTCTTCAATTCTCTCCACCTAACCACCCACAAACCATTCACAAACATGCAATTCCCGACAAAAGAAGAACTTATCGTCAGTTGTCCTTAACATCTCGTTCATTCATTTGGTCCCTATCCCCCTATTTCCTCCCACTGCGATGATCGCACTACATTTTTCCACGTCTCTATTCTATTCTCTGGATGATCTGAATTCTCGAGCAGTCGAGTGACGATTGATCTGTACAATTGATCGATTTCTTTTTACTACAGACATGCAAGAAATTCCGTGTTGGAGAGCGATATTGCGAGTTCGAGTGCCTGGACCATCTGAAGAACGTTACCAGAACTGGTATAGTTTATGTCGTTGATGATAAGAATTCCTCCACGACTCAGCAACAAGAGCTACTCTGGGTGATGAGCTTAATGGTGCTGTTGCGGCTATTTTAATTTTTCAACAAGGATCCAGATGGCGCCGTTGACGAAATTCTTTCATTATAAACGTCAACGATCAACATCAGCCATCAGGGAACGAAGAAGGTACGCTGTAACGTGTCTGAGTAATTATACCTCGAGGAGTACATACAGTTATGTAATGAAGATTCATATGTGAGTGTTTGTTTTCTTATTTCTTTTCCCTTTGTTTCATTTGAATGGATTTTTTTACTCAAAGAGCGAGGTAAGATTACGTCAGATACGTTTTTACATATGCTAAAAAAATGGAAAATGATGATGATGAATCAATGACACGTAGAAAATTATAATCTATTGTATTGCTGTTATCTAATGGTGTTGTAGTTGACTGTATGGTGGATGTATCTAATGGTGTTGTAGTTGACTGTATGTTGTTCAATATTGCTATGAAACTCTTCTGATTCATTGTCACTTATACGAAGGATGGAAGTATGCGAATTGGGAGAAGTCAGGTTGAGAGATGCAAGATTTATACGCTCGTTCTGTCAGTTATCCCAGTGTCTGTTACGCGATAGAAAATGAACGAACTGAATAATAAATGCATTATCGGCATGAAGATTGCTTGATGTAGGCCACCGCTTTTTTTCTATCCTTCCGATACCATTTTTCTTTTTTTTCTTTTTTTGCGAAACACTTTGCTAGTCGTGAGAAGCAGCAATTCCCTTCTGCGAATCAATTACGGTTCACGAGAAATTGTATTATAGCCTGGAACGTATTCAAATTATCTTCAATTATTCTCGGCTGTTTCCATTTCCATTCGTCTCTTACGTAAGTACTCGTTTGATGTACGTACATAGTGAGACAATAATCGTTAACACCTTTAATGTCTTCAGTATTATAGAATAAGACGCGAAAATACGTTGAAACCTGACTTTTAGATTCGCGAGACTCTATAAGGCTTCGAAAGTCTCTTGTTTCAGGCCGAATAAAAAATTGTAGATGAAGAATTACATTGCGAGGTCTGTTAAGGAAAATTTTAAATCGTATCGTTGTAATAGGATTATTTCAGAGAGGGAAATTACGTGTTGCGTGCGAAGCCACGAGCTTTCTTTCAGGCTAATATACATAATTGTCCTATCGAACTTTCCATCTAAACCGTTGCGCTCACACGTGGATTTTGCATTTCAATTTTCTTACTTACAGTCCAGTCCAGTGAGACCAAGTTAAATTTTTCAGCCCTCCGAGGTAGAATATGTTTTATAGAGAGACGTACAACGCCATGAAGGGGAGACAGATCAATAAATTGGGTTATCTTTAAATTACTGACAATCATTTCATCGACGCGGTTTCACCGACACCGAGTCCCCCGGCAACGTCTGTCAAAGCTTATTTACCGATACACTGAAATCAACCACAATCATTTTACCGACCTCTTCCTTTGCTGACAGTTATTATACTCGCTGTCATATGTTATCGTTGATTATACATCTTTATTTACAAATTCGTTCCTGTGTATAACGAAACAAAGGAAGAAACGAAAATGATACGTTTCATGACGCATTGTTAAATTATTAATTAACGAGAGTTACATATCTACATGAATGCTTTGAAATGTCAGTTATAATTCATGAAAATGGATACAAGCCATTTTACTATACATAAATAGAATTATAAAGACATGTTACGTACTAATGCTTTTACGAAATATATTTCTGTATACGTTTGACGTTTCTGTATTATTCCTTATGTGCTTTCTGCTCTTGTGTTTAGCTCGTCAGAAGTAAAAATACGTTAAGCGAATCAGCTAATCTATTCGAGCGTTTCAACGGCTCAGTCTTCTCTTATGCAACTACCAAAAGAGAAGATAAGTCTTTGGTTATACAACATTTCATAACGTCCAAAGTAACGGGGCACTAATTAGTTGCAACTTTAAGACAGACCAGATATCAGTCATCGTCCGTAAATACATTTATTACGATCGTTTAAAGTTTAAAGAAACACCGTTATAAAGTCGTAATACGAGACAAAGCGAAGAGAAAGTAAACTGTTGGATATATGACAAAATAATTCTATTTTAAATAAGAGACTGGTCAGCGTGGTTATTTTGTTTACAAAATCAAACGAATTTAATGAATGTAATGGTAAGGAAGTAACTATAAGTGGCTGTTAAACTATTTTTATGCTTGAAAAGTAATTCGCAAAGTAATGTAAAGCAGTACTACTGAGTTGTACATAACCTCTTTCAGAATTTGTTCTTAACCTCTTGCTTCATAACTTCCTTAATTATACTCTTCAAACTTATTGACTACTTCGATGTTGTTACGAACAGAAACTGATAAAATATTAATCTTAAATATATATATATATGTACTACTTACTCAAACTATGGATCACATAACCTATACAAAAAAAAAAAAAAAAAAAAAAAATTATTGTACACTATAAAGCAAGAGGTTAAATCTTTAATCTGTTAAGAATTAAATTTTTTATTGTAACTGCGAAAATTATAAAAGTACCAAGCGAAGCAAGTACGGAATATATGCGGAATATGAATCGCTCAACTAACCAAAGAGCGGCTCAGTGACAAAATTAGTAAAGTAAAGACCACAAATATTACAACATTATATTCTACCACAAAATAATTCTCTATACAAAAAAGGTACACAACGAATCGATTTTTCACAACGATAAGAGTCAACAGAACCAATCAAGACCAGACGAGACTCTCATAAGACAACGATATCAGAGGGATCAAATCAGCGACTTCAATCTATGTTACAGAGTATAGTTATCAAGAAAAATTGCTCTTTTCATGAAAAGTATGGTAATGATACTCTTATAACACATTGTATATCTGGCAGTCGGATGTGCCCGTGGCCATCGGAAATGTAAAGACGACGCTTTTAGAAAGTGATAGCGCCATCGCGTATTAAAAACGCGTTAGAAGAAGGACGGTTTCGCTATCCAAGGCGAATCGAAAAGTGTGCGTGTTGCGAGAATCAGAGTTGATCGAGACGTCGAAGCATAGAGTCGTTAGAATTGAGTTGCGAGTGTTGTCGAGTGTTAGAGTTGCTAGTGAGAGAGAGAGAGAGAGAGAGAGAGAGAGAGAGAGAGAGAGAGAGAGTTACCAAATAGTTGTCAAGTTATTTGTTGTAAATACGAGCGTTGCATTTAGTTTTCCTGTTAATCAAACATCGTTTCTCTGTCTAACTAATATCTGTATTTTCAATCCATTATTAATATATTCCGATATTACAAGTGGGGGCTCGTCCGGGATTGAATAAGACAGAGAAACGATACGATTTAACGGAGCTATTTCTGCGGGAGTAGAAAAGAATAGAATAAAATGGCAAACGTTGAAGACGAACGATTGTCGGGTGAAGAGGATTTGACGCTGGAGGAGCTGAGGAGTAAGCTCGCACAGATGAATCTGCCTATATCCGGTGCGAGATCAGTGCTGGTTGCCAGGTTGAACAGAGCGTGCAAACCTGGTCGATCTACTCCTAAGGATTCGAAGCGTGGCGAAGAACCAACAAACCAGCGAGATCTAAGAAGCAAGCAGAGAGCCGAACGCAGTCAAGAGGGAGAGGAAGACCTCGAGAAGCTGAGGACGAAAGAGCTGAGAGCGCGTCTCGTTAGCTTGGGGTTGAAGGTAACGGGAAGAAAATCCGAACTACGCGCGCGGCTACAGGCGGCCCTAGAAGGAGACGATGTATCGTCGGAAGAAGAGAGCTCCGACGAAAGTGAAGGCGAGGACGATAAACAAGGCGCGCGAGAATACAGGAGAGGCACGCGAGCGGTGTATCAGGACCGCGATGAGTAGCAGCAGAAGGTATGCGTCGGTTCGATGTTGAGTCTTAAAGACGTGGAAGACTCATTAGAGAAATTCAGCGGGGATGATCTGCTGAGGGTAAATCAGTGGGTGGAAGACTTCGAGGAAATGGCAGAAGTGTGGGGTTGGTCAGACGCCCACATGGTGGCCTATGCTAAGAAATTACTCGCAGGCTCCGCTCAGGCCTTCGTACGACAAAAACGATGCGCGAAGTCCTGGGCAAAGCTAAAAAAGGCGTTGAGGAATGAGTTTGAAAATGTAGTAAGCGACCAACAGATACATGGCGAGTTATCCCATAGAAAGAAGAAAGCAGATGAGAGTCTGCAACAATATATGTATCACATGTGCGGGATTGCAAAACAAGGAAGGGTTGATACGCAATCCTTGATAGACTACATTATTCAAGGCATTCCCGACGAGGTCGCGAACAAGACTGTGCTATACGGAGCCAGGAATATCGAGCAATTAAAAGAGCGTTTCAGGCGCTACGAAGCGATAAAAAGAGATATGGAGATGAGGACGAAATTTGAGGAGCCGAAGAGTAACAGGGTAAAGCCGGTGGCGAAGCTGTCCGAAACCGAGAGGAACAAGGAACCCGGTCGATCTGGAGATGCGAGGAAGACGCGATGCTACAATTGCTTCAAATGTAGGGAGTACGGACACATCGCATCAAGTTGCGACAATTTGGGTGAGCCCTCAAAAAAAGTTTACAGCGTGTTTCGGTCGTTACAAACAAGGCGTGGTAAGGATGTTAAGATGGAAAATTTCAAATTGAGCGCGTTGATAGACACCGGTAGTGAGCTGACTCTAATGCGAGCAGATCAGCATGTGAAAATCGGAGCGCCCAGATTAAGTCGGGAAATCGTTGGATTTGGCGGTGTCGGTTCCGGAAGGAATTTTACGCTCGGGAAATTTTCCACGAACATTATTATAGACAATGAGTCGTACTGTATAACCATACACGTAGTTCCAGACACAGTGATGCAACATTCGCTTATTATTGGCGCAGACTTTTTGGATACTGTTGAAATAAGTATAAAAGGGGGAGAATCTTTTATTAGTAGAATAAAGGACGAAAATCCCGATGAGTGTCCGGAAGTCCTCAAGATAGATGTAGAGACACAGGCGAGTGAGATAGATTTGTCACACGTTAAGGACATGCAACATAGGCTAAAAAGAGATTTGAAGAGAACCAAAGCATTGCTAAGAGACGCTCAAACGATGCTGGAGAGATCGAAAGGTGACTCGACGGGTAAAGCAGCTTTACGACAGCTGAAGAACCAGTTAGAAGATGCAGAATGCGCTAGAGCAGTTGCAGTTAAAGCGAAACAGGCACCGGAGCAAGAACCGAATGAGACGCAGGCTTCGTTGCAGGAAGTACTGCGGCAACGTTCCGAAGCAGAAGATCGTGTTAATGTAGCTAGTCGCGAACGAACTGAGCTACTGTCGCAATTGGAAGAAAATAAAGAAGAGTTAGCAGAAGTTTTGAAGAAGTATCGGGCAGCTGTGCAGCAAGTGTCGGAGGAACGGAGAATAGTGGCAAGACACGTGGTGATTGGTAAAGTGGACCACGAGATGGTGTCCTCGTCGGATTCTTGCGGCCAGCAGGAGGACTTAGCGAACATCACGAGGAGGAAGAATCTGGCTAAACAACAGCAACAGGATGTTGTTGATGATATTTGCGAATTTACTGAGAAGGATAGCGTTGCGGGTGCGAGGGTTGTTTCAAGTTTTCGGATAGACTCGAAGAGAGTGAATGCAAGGCGAACGAAAAGACAAGGGAAGTCGCACGTGCGGAATCCCTCCAATAATATCGATATACAGAGGATGTGGATGACGAGGACGACGATGGGATTGTCGAGGACACGATGAACGTGAAGACCTTCGAAAAAGAAGAGATCATAGTCTCGGTAGATGGTAAGTTGTTAACGTCTTCCATGTACGAACCGAGCCTACGAAAATGTCACGATGCTGCCACGACGATCAAAGCCCCTGACAAGAGTGAAATGGGTAAACAAACAACGGAGAGGAAGATAGAGGAAGAGCGAAAGAGGAGCAGTAGCATCGAGGACGAACAGGCCGCGGTGTTCCAAGAGGAACGAGATCAGCTGCGTGCGGACGCAAAGAGACGGATTGAGGAGATCCAAATCCGAAACAAGCGGGCGTATAACAGGAGACGCAAGAAGGCGACAGCATACAGGACGGGAGATCTAGTGGCAATCGAGAGGATGCAGAGGGGTCCCGGGCTAAAGCTGCATCCGAAGTTTCTTGGACCGTATCGGGTGATAAAAGTCCTGCGAAATGACCGATGCATAGTGCAGCGAGAGGGGGAGCACGAAGGGCCACGTACAACTTCCACGGCAGCCGATCACATGAAATGGTGGAATGCTGACGATAGTGATGTAAGTGCGAGCGGCGATGATGAGCACATCTGAGGGCAGATGTGATTGTCAGGAAAGGCCGATTGTAATATCGTAGAATAGCTTTGATTGGAGATCGGCTGAAAATAGAAAAACCGTGTACGTCGTGTTTCTGTGGTTCGTTTACATTTAAGAGTGCCTACGTGACTAAAGGCACGTAGTTGGTAGTTCTTACATAGGTATGAGGGAAACAATAGACAACGTTAGAAGAAGGACGGTTTCGCTATTCAAGGCGAATCGAAAAGTGTGCGTGTTGCGAGAATCAGAGTTGATCGAGACGTCGAAGCATAGAGTCGTTAGAATTGAGTTGCGAGTGTTGTCGAGTGTTAGAGTTGCTAGTGAGAGAGAGAGAGAGAGAGAGAGAGAGAGAGAGAGAGAGAGAGAGAGAGTTAGCAAATAGTTGTCAAGTTATTTGTTGTAAATACGAGCGTTGCATTTAGTTTTCCTGTTAATCAAACATCGTTTCTCTGTCTAACTAATATCTGTATTTTCAATCCATTATTAATAAATTATAATTAATCGAACAAAATTACACCTTTAATATATTCCGATATTACATTACCGTGATGTAATATTTATCATGCTTATTTTGTACGTAAAACGAATCGTTGGAATATTCCCGAAGCTAACGAAGCATTTCCCAAAAGTTAAACCGAAGAGATTAACGCGAATAGTTAAGTGAAATTTTTCCATTAACTTGCTGACCAACCGGCAAATAAAAAATCATAAAAATTGTTTCAATGTGTTGAGGTCACGCATAACTTCTTTTTTCATTGACGATTACCAAACAGGTAAAATTTCGAAATTGTACGAAGGCCACGTGACCAGATCGTATTGGAATTTGAAGTGCATGGAAAAAGACAACTCGAAGTACAAACCTTGAGCTGTACTACTCGAAGTACAAACGTGAACTAATGGATGCAGAAAAGCAATTAACGCCAAACATCCGAACAGCATCTTGGAGCCCGTCATTGTTCTGAAATAAAAGAAGTGACGAATTAAAAAGACGCAGGACTAATAATAATAAAGGAAACTTAGTTCGTATTATAAATTGAATTTACATCAGAAAAGAAGCACGATCAAGCGAAACAGATCGTAGAAATGACAAATATCATCGATATACGTTTCAGTGTAATTTCACTTTTGAAAATTATTTAGTTTAATACGATCGTATTCATCGCTCCGAAACTTTCATTGTGCTGCAATTTGTGCTGCGTCTTTTTAATTTCTCTATCTTTCTGTGTTTTCGGAAAAATTACTTGAAAGATTAAGAATTGCTTGCCTTATTTTATTTTCGATTAGTTAGGATTTGATTATTCCAGGTAAGGTTTATTATTTATAACAGGTTTTATCACTTGTTTATTATTTAGGAGTTTGTTATTTTAGGATTAGTACCTTTTAGGATTTCTTATCCTTCGAGTTTCTGTTTCAGATATCTAGGTCTATTTCAAGATGTTTTATTACATTAGGATTATTTATTCGATTAAGATAATTTAAGAGTTTCACAATGTACAAAGAAATAATCGCGTGAAATTTAGATTTATGCTTTAAACGTATTAAACACGCGGTAATTTCAATGTCTATAGCCTCGAACGTGTTCTGATTAGTTGTGTCATTGTCTGTGACATTGAAATCACAAAAATCCATTGCAAGTGTGCTGTCATGCAATGTGGATGTAATTGGGTTTTTTGGGGTTAGGTTGGGGTTAGGTTGTATCATCTGATTTGTACAGTACTATTTTAACGCAAGGACAGGAAAGTTATTATATATTTCCCGTCCATTATTTGAATCGTTGTGAAGTGTAACGAATTATATTCGATTCGAGGAGATGTTAATGAATTAGCCATTTCATATGTAATTACATGGAAATAAAAATCATTGCAAAAGTAATTGATCTAATGACAACGGAATTTCCAATATTTTTTTGTTTCGTCACGTCTTTTTCGTAATATATCTTTTATAGGTACGTGATTTATTAATCGTTCGAATGGAAATAATTATTCGTATAATATTCAAACGATTCTAGCCATAAAATAAATTAAAACGATACCTGTCAATGATATGCAATCTGCGTATGACGTCAACCTCGATCTATGCTTATACAAGAAATTTTATCAATCAATGACTAGATATACAATAATCAAATATTATAAAATTTCCTGAAAACCTTTAGGTGTTAATATCTTTAATATTTGCAAGTTATTGTTTAGCGCTAATTAGTTAGAATGTAACAAGTGGTGTACCAGAATTGAGATAATTAAGCCACACGAACAATCTTATTTAGATCTTTTTAATTTTTTAATTCTCTTTTGCTCTAATACTTCGTAAAATTAATCTTCATTAGCTACTACACTTCATAGAATAACAAGAGATAATTTTTCTTATATAACGTTTCATTCATAAAATCTATCATTAAAGTATATCTTCATAAAAATATCATTCCATACTAACGGTATATTTGGCGTCATACGAGATAACAGTTACCAGTGATGACATATGTAACTTTATAAAGATATCTCGTTTTATTATATATTAAAAGAATGTACTCATTGCTGCTATATTTCAGATGAAAAAAAGGCGGCAACGATTTTACAGTAAAATCGTTCGTTTACAACTGATTCATTTACATTTCATGATAATACTGTGCATTCTGAATATGCTATGATTTGGTTTAAAATAATAAATAGTCCATTCTTGCATACTATTGCTCCAGCTTTACTTGTATTTTCGATATTGGTATAAATAGAAAGACAATTAATGTCGTTCGAGTCTATTTTCGGATCATTTATATTACGTTTAATCCATATAGTTATCATATGAGACATAGTATCGTAAAATTTGGAAGAATAAAACGTTCGTACAGGAAGTACATTTTATAAGAACTCCAACAAATCTGCGTGTGCACTTAAAATACAAACTGATAGTGATAGTGATTGTTCATAAGTTTATATACATTATCTAATGTCAATCGAAGGTATCAATTCTTTTTCTCCATAAGAGTACTTTTTCATTTATATGTGTTCAAAAATACATGTGTTCAACCGTGAAGCATATGTCACCTACAACGAAAAAGAGTTTTCCTATACTTAATATTTCCTTTATATACCTATGAAAGTCTATTCTTCGCGTAGTATGAAATTATGAATAAATCTGGAATATTGTTCAATCTGAAAAGAAAAATAACTTATTGACATCATTCATTGATACGAGATTCAGAATGTTTGTTTTGTCTTGCAGAAAAAGAAGGCAGCCCTCCCTTTCTTTTAATGTGAAATAGAAAGCGAAAATTTGAAAACAGATTTTTTGGAAATTTACTTGCAAATATCGTTTTCAATATCGTGATTTTCTTCCCAATGGTACTGTACTTTCAAATTTTCCAGTATCCCTCTAAAAACAAAAAGTCGAACCTCGTTATTGTTAACGTAGGCATTACAAGGAAGCGAAGTATTAGAAAGCAGCTCCTTTTTATTATGGATTTCTCTATAATCATGTAAATAAGAAATTCCGGAAATTTTTTCCTCAAGAATTTAATTCTTGTGTTTTGATTGATAATTATTACACTGCATACTAACTTTTCGCATACTGTTCGCGTCTAACAGTTTCCTAATAATAACTACTTCAAAATTACATATGTTCTTGCACGAATTCAAAAGTACGTATGATACAATTACAATTGATTCTAAAATAATAATTATTTAAAGATATTAAGATACTAATTAAACGTTTCACTGTATTTCAAAATCTGGAACAACAAATTTTTATTTATAAAAAATGAAACTGTCTTTATATATTCTTTGTCATGATGCTATTTCTTATTACCGTGTCGACATTTTTTAAAATTCATTTTGTTATCTCTACGCAATAGGAAAATTCATATACTGCTTAATATTTTTTGCATATTATCCATCCACCGCATGATATCTTCTGAAAAATCAAAATATTAATGTTATATTATTACAATGCTTCTTAAATATCAATTTTTGACAAATTTGAAATCCAATATATTTTGCACAATTATTATTTATCAAAAAATTCCAAGTTAGTAACTTTCTTTTCAAATGGCAAATAACATATACTTTGACTTACCTGTAAGTTTTTGTTCCTAATCATCATTTCCTCTTATAGAACATCATTATTGTTCTTATAATTACTACCAGTGTCATAGATATTGTAGTGGCTACAACTGAATTAATAGAAAATGATAAATAACTGTGTATAACACTAACACATAATTGTGTATAACAATGACACATAACTTTTACTTACATATCTGTCGATAAGGGATTACTTACTGTGATATCCTGTTGATGTTTCTTAAGGCACTTGATTAGGTGCGATACGGTATCATTCCTTATGGTATACTGTAGATAAGTATTTTAGAAAATAACAAGAATAAATCTAAATTATTCAGAGGTTCCAGTTTCGGCTTAGACATAAATACAGGACCATTTGCAAAGAAGAAAGGGTGCGTTTCTACAGCCTCGTTATAGTAACCATGAATACCAATCTCTGAATTACTGGTTACTAAACATAAATATCCTATAAAATTTAATATATTTCTTTAATTTTTAATACATACATGAGTTAGTAGTTCTAAATTATGAATCATCCTACCTGTGATATTACGCTTTTCCTTATAATATCATCACTCGAGTGAACAACATTAAGATCATGTAAACCATGTCATCCTATCTTACTGTGAAGATACTTAGTTATGTTATCTAACATTATAAAAATATCATCAAATTCAAGTCCTTTTATTCACATCACATGGCCACGACGATCTGGTTCTTCGTTATATAATGTTCTAAAATTTGTCGTATATATAGGATGTACAAACCGTGATATCAAGGTATCAGTTCTTCCTTCCCAAGGGACAGTTTCATTAAAATTCTGATAGAATTAAAAATTAATTATTAATATTCTAACAATCATATATGTTAAATACGTTATAGTCAACGATATATACCTGAGCGAATGTAGGGGTGATTCCTTGATAATTATAAATGTCATCAGCCCACATCATTGTGCCACTTCTTTGTACTCCAGCCTCTAGATTAACAGCCTAAACAAACATACGAAATTTTATAGAAGCTGTACAAAATATAGTATATATGCGCAATATTGAAGCGTTCAAGGGGATATAAAGGTAATGTACATCACATACACGTGTACTCTCATGCAACAAAATACAATTAGATTTAATAGTATAAGCTCTTTTATTCATCATAATAGATTGGAAATTTAAGTGTCTTACGAGGGTGAGTAAAAAGTTACCCGCTCTGTCGGTGTAGAATTTATTTTAAGCAATTGTCAAAAAAGACATACATCATTTTTTGACATAATCACTCGATTTCTGTATACACTTTGTCCATTTGCCGAAGGACCTTTGTATTTTCTCATTAAAAAATGTTTTGGGCTGAGCTGCGAACCACGAATGCATCGTCGTCTTCACCTTTTCATCAGCTTTTTCGGCATCCATCTCGCACAAACTTTTTAAAATCCAAATCTGTCGTGCACTATTGCATAAGCAGAGCCGTGGCTGATTTGCAAATGATTTGCCACATTATCCAGTGTCACTCGTCTATTCCATAGAGCATAAGTTCATGAGCACGTTCAATGTTGTCATCGTGGATGTGGACGGGCGTCCAGCTGTTTTTTCATAACACTCGTGCGATCTTCTTTGAACTTTTGTGCCCATTCAAACACACTTCGTGACAAAACACTTTCTCCATAATGTGCATTAAATCTTTGATAAATATAGGCATCAAACATAACCTCCGACCACAAGAAACGAATCACAGCATCCTGCACTGTTTTCCTGCAAATCACCATTGCAAAGCGCCATTACTCGCGCAACGGTCACAAACGAATTGACGTAACACAAAGAAACCTGCGCAGCAGCACTGAACAGATATTGACGTCATACGAAGAGTGCAGATGGATCAATACGGTCGACAGAAGTTTTAACTATCTGGAGTGCGGATAAATTTTTACTGAGAGTCGTATAGGAATCTATAATCTGTAAGTACACCTTTGGCTGAATGGAAATTTCTCTTACATATAGTCAAAAATGCTGAAACTGTGTATTGAATTGGAAAGTGATAAAAAATAAGTGAAGTTTCGAGGTTGCATGTGATTGCATGAGTACACAGGACGTTTTTAGCGAATAAAAAATAATTTTGAAAGACACGAGACTTATCTTGTATTTTATGCACTCTCTGTGTCCGAATTTCCAGAAGCTCTCTATCTTATGAAGTGTTTTAGATTAGCCGGAAAATTTTGTACGTACGTACAAGAAGTATACGATCTAAGTGGAATATTCCATTATTCTCTTGATACAACAGAAACGAAATTTACAGAACTTCTCAGAAAGTTGGTTTATTATTACCAAATTTATAGAATTAATATACGTTTATCATCTTTACATACCTAAGTCGTGGAGGTTTATCGTGCGTAAAAAATTAGTGTCGTTTCAAAGTTACATTTCGTACATTTTAAGCCTATAATTTGTAACGTACAAAACAATGTAAATTTGAGCTGTTTCTTATCTCCACAATAAGAAAATCCAACTTTACGTTTTTTACACAATGATATTTATGGAACAGTAATATCATATTATTGCATCGCTTGGAGAATGAAGTCAAGGTACGATGTGACCCTAGTGTAAACGCTGGGATACCCAGCTGTGCCGCACTTATAAGCATAAGACACAATACCTATTAAATACGAGGTTAATTCATGTTGTATCAGCAGTGGTCCGCCGCGGTCAGCCTGAAAGGATCGTTAAATTTTTAATCAAAGATACTGAAATATATCGATCGAATTGTATTGAAATTATACTTATATACAGTAATAATCTTCTATTGATTTGTGTATTGAAATACTCCAATTTATAACGTACATGTTATATGTATTTTGAGCAAAACTAAGATTAGAAGGAAATTAGATTAAATACCATAACGAGGTGTGAGAAGTGGGCAAAACTATTAAATTGTGTTTATCTATTATTTTTAATGTTTAAGACGTCGATTTGATGTTAATTCGAATCGACGTGTCTTCAGATACCGTATAGTTTGTAGTAACTCTGTAACTTAATTACCGTACAAGAATCCTCTCCACCCTGAGCATGTTCGGCGCATATTATACCATCAGTGATATCAGGTGCATTAGGAAATTTGGAATAAGCTATTTTGCATTCGGCGTTCTTAATCACTGGCATTTGTACTTCCATTAATGCATTACGTCGTGGTCGTCCTACGAAGAAAATAAGAAAGATATTTAAGACTGGAACTATTTAATTTTATTATAAAATTGATATCACTTACTATATCTTAATGCTCCCCATCCAGCAACAAGGGGGTTATAGCCGACGAAGTTGATCTTTCGTAGGGGCTCTTTCGTACAAATGGGATATACGTACCCTGAAAAATAAAAAAATAAATGAAAATGCAGGAAACGAATGACCAAAAGTATGAGAAAGAATTATACACGCTTTATGACACAATATATGTGTACAGTAAGAAATTTCAGGATATGATACTTCAGTAATACTCAATAGCATATATATATATATATATTTGAGGACTTACTCGAAAATGGCACCTCCTCCACCAATCTAAGAATGACAATATTATGATTGTGTATGTTTTCTATTCCATCCATATGTGCACAATGTGCTGCGGTCAAAACATGCCTAGCCGATATCAGGGAACCTCCGCACTTCCATAGTGGTTTGTCTGGGTTTCGGGGATTACGAAAACCTAATGCAGCGATCCATGGCCAAGCGCCTAAAATGCAATAGTCATAGTTGTGAATATACATAATTTTTTCTCACATAACGGGTAACAACGATTATTACCTATTCGATATTCGATCATACAGCAGACGATAAGTACATACGTACAAATACTCTGAAATAGAGATTTGATAAAGACAGAAATTAAATTTTTATTCCAGTGGAATACAAATTATTAAATAATTCTATATAATTTCTATTTGAACTATACTGAACTATAAAGTTCAAACGTGTAATTTCTGCCCTAACAGTTTTTGATCTCTATCCATATTATTACTCCTATATCAATTTTTTATTTCAAGCAAAAAGATACTCTTCCTAACATGAAGTAAAAGAAAGAAATAATTCAAGTTAATAAGTAAAGTTACTACCGATAAAATCATAGCATTATTATTTAGTCTAATTGAAATGTACATTGATGTGCTGTTTAATGCCTTTAAAGTTCATTCTTTGCAGTAAATGGCTTATTATTAATCGGAAAGAAAGACATAAAACGTACCAAGTTCAGCTGGTTTACCATCGACCACCCTGGTATGAGAGACGTTGCTAAAACCACAGTATGGTGGTCGCAAAGCCTTATACTTATACACAGTTTTTATTAAAATTTCTCTCTTCTCTTTGTTTGGATCGTTCGGACAGCAAACGATCGTAACATTGCCCTGGTATCTGCACACTGATCGTCTATAAAAATCGGTGGCTGTACGGTACTGTATCTGCCATATTTCTTGCAGAGGTTTACATTTTCTGTAGTCAAGGCACCTGCCTTCTTGATTGTCCGGTGTGGTACATTCTGGATCAAACAATTTTAAAACATTTATACAGTTCAAAGATGCGTAAGAAAGCGACACCGATTACTCAACTTTCGAAGTAAAAGGCCGATCAAGTCCACCGGATTGCCCTACAGACACGTATTAATCCGTAAGAGTTAGTCATCATGTTGATAATAATTATCTAAAGAAACTTTTCACGTGAAAATATAAAATTTTAATTGATTAGATATTGTGTTAGCCATACTTAAGAAAGAAAATGAAAATGAATGAAATGAAAGAAAAGGACTACCTTCAACCTCATGTTTTAAATAAACACTTTGTCAGTTTTGCGGTAAATAAATTCTTAGGAATTCAGGACAGTTTTTAGTGAATCATTTTGTTTCGACCGTTCGCGGAGAGACGCGATCGCGAGATAGCACGTCAACGAGAGTTGTAAGTTCCCGTTACGATTAAATAATCGACGCCACGAACTGATCGATCCCCTTATTTCGATTATGATAATAAGGGTAGTTCAACGAAATTCCACAGAATTAACACAAATAAATTAATGTTTATTTCAACAACTTATTAACTAGAAAGATATAAATGGAACAAAAAAAATGTAACTGCGTTTTGGTTGATAAGTAATGCGCGACATACCACATGTGTTGACGGTTCGACATCTCGAAAAGTTCTGAACGCCTTTCGATTTTTTTCGTTTTTTCTGGAAGGCGACCCCCACTACGTTCGGATCACGCCACATTCTTTTACGCGAGGTAAAATACGGGCCACGAGTCGACGTTTCTGGAAGTCGCCCTGCTTAATGAACCATGCGCTTGCCACTACAATGTTTGTTTGCCGGGCAGACACGACGATCCGTCTGCGACATTATAGTGCCGCGATCGATAGTTAAGAATATGACCTATGGTAAGCCGCATGGCGTAACATTCTCCCCCCGTTGAGAGGGTACCGATCAAACTAGGGAGGTGTGGTTGAAGTTCCCATCTTATTTCGTCTCGGTGGCTAGTTGTTCGGGTTTCTCGAGATCGGGTTGAATTGGCAGTGGGACAAGCCTTTTGACGCCCCGATCCAAAATGCTCTTTGCCGTCTGAACTGTAGCTGTCCGGATGACACCATCGGCGCCTGGATGAATCTTGATAACTCGGCCCAGAGGCCAATGCATGGAGGGAACGTTGTCCTCTCTGAGGATGACGATTGTGCCCTTTTGGATGCTGTGTCCACCCTTGCTCCATTTATTGCGGTTGGTTAGCTCGTTCAAATACTCCTTATGCCAGCGGTTCCAAAAATGTTGTTTAAGCTGTTGGATATGCTGCCATTTGGAGAGTCGGTTCGATGGAATGTCCCTGAAATCTCGATCACGTAAGCACATTAATGAATCGCCAATGAGGAAATGTCCGGGAGTGAGGGCTAGGAGATCATTTGGATCGGTGGAGATAGAAGTTAGAGGGCGGGAATTGAGGACTGCTTCTATTTCTATGATAAGAGTATTACGGTGTTAAGCTCATATGTTTCTGTTTCTCCACTCGCGCTGCGCCATAATATCCTTTGATATTTCCGATCCTCTGGTCGTACGAGGAATTGCCGATACATTTTCTCGATGTCGCCAGTGAGTACGTACTGATGAGCGCGGAATCTAATTAATATGCAAAATAAATTGTGAATTGATTCGAGAATATAGGATTTCCCCATTTTCATGATTATCGTGATTTTTGTATAAATATATTTTTTAAGATACTAATAATTAGGTACTTATAAATTAGTATTATCAATTATTTTGCATTTATAATTCCGCCTCTAGTATAAGTGTTAATTGAAAACTAACTTTATGTTTGAAAAAGTACTAGCAAAGTCGTTGAGTAACAAGCCACTGATGCTAACACAAATAGCATTGTCGTAATTAAATATTTCTAAATATTCATTTTTCATTTTGAACCTGTAGAAACAATTTATTATATATACTATTAGCTAAGTAATTGCATATTTAATTAAGTCGAAATATAAAACTTAGTTATTTTAATAATTTAAAAAATAAAAAACTGACAAACATTTCAATTTAATTTATGGTTGGAACAAAAGACAGTTATTTTTCATTAATTGAAATATTGCAATGCAGAGTACTTTCCAAAATACGCCGAGAGTATTCCTGATGGTGAAACGAGCGTTGCTTCATCGAACGCAGCTAAAGAAAACAACATCTATGTAGTTGGTGGTACGATGCCTGAAATAGGGGGCGATAAATTGTACAATACCTGTACTATTTGGGGTCCCGATGGAACTTTGATAGCAAAACACCGAAAGGTAAGTAATATATTCCTTTATGGCTTTGAATTTGAAAATATTGGGGCGAAGAAAGTGACTCTATCTAGGAATAATTTAGGAATATACATATGTACATACGTATACTATAACCAATTCTATAATTTACGGTTTATAAAATACGTTATGATACGGGAAACGCCCATTTTTGTTGTAATGTGTTTGTGTTGTATAAATTTTTCACATACTTAAAATATTATTATACTTATTTTTTCTCCTTTTTAAACATTATTAAATGATAGGATTTTTTAATAAAAGAAAGTGATAAAAACGCTGTCAGTTATTAAATAAAAAATAATTAAAGTTTAGGAGTTGGTAACTTTGATATTAAATTACAAAAGTTGCAGCAATAGAATTAGCGACCACATTTTTATGTTATTAGGTACATCTATTCGACATCGACATTCCTAATAAGATTACTTTTCGAGAGAGTGATTCACTCAGTCCTGGTAACTCCCTAACGACGTTCGATGTGAAGGGCTGCAAAATAGGTATTGGCATTTGCTATGATATTAGATTCGAGGAAATGGCACGCATTTATCGGAACAAAGGTACAGTAACTTAATCGATCAATACTTAACTAGCAAAAAATTAAATATCTTTCTTAAATATATTCTATATAAAATTAATATAATCTGTAACTCTGTATAAAAAGAAGCTTAATTTAAAAAACCAGTATATTTGCTGAAAATGAAACAAATAAAAGAATTAAAAGCACAATAAGAGGACTGTCCTCGCATATTCAGAAATGATGGAATGTGAACCGTGCAACTACGAAGTTAATTGGTATTCGGTGGCTTCATATTTCCTGCTTCTCTGGGTTAGGTTGCCAAATGCTGATATATCCAGCGGCATTCAATATGACCACTGGACCACTGCACTGGTCATTACTTCAGCGTTTCAGAGCGAATGATAATCAATTATACGTTGCCTGCATATCACCGGCTCGTGTTCCTTAAGCAAGTTACGTCGCATGGGGACATACACAGTTGACCAATCCCTGGGGAAAGATTCTTTACGATTTGGAAACTCAAGAGAATATGGCAGTCACCGATATCGGTAATTTACAGCTTAAAATTAAAAGCGAGAGATCCATGATGTAATTAATTTTTAGTCTCGTTAATTTATCGATTTAGCCATCTTCCTCTGTATTTGTTGAATTTATTAGTAAGCATTACTTATTACTTCGTATGTTTCTTTTTTCTATCAGATCTAAAAGTTGTTGAGGAAGTAAGGGCTCAGATACCTACATTTTCTCAGAGACGTACAGATTTGTACGACACTGTCTGTAAGAAGGAGTAACTCTACACTAAAACAGAAAATGTTTTTTTATAATATTTCTACTACGATATCCTTTTTTTGTGAATTATTACTAATTTCTTATCATTTGTACTAAATGAATGACTCAATTAAGAAAACCAAAACGTTATAAATAATAATCTGTATATTTTGTGTATCAACATGTAATTGGATATTATAATAATATAGGAATGCTATAATAATATAGGATAATAATATAGGAGAATAGTAATATAGAAAAAAACTACATGCTTTTAAACACCTTTAATATCGATCACATAAATTGTTATAATTCACAATGATTACGCATACATAAAAGACCCCTTGATAGTAAAATTTACGATCAAAAGGCAATTACGTATCGTTTAACAACATTTAATTTATAACACCTTTTAAACATTTAGACAGATTAACACATAACACTTCTTATATATAAACATCAATTCGAAGTTATCAGCTTGGAGAAATTGGTCGATTAATACCTGTAGATTGTCTGTCTCGATGAAAGACTTAAAGAGAGCAAAAACATGATAATGCCGCTAATATAATATTCCTTCTTTCTTGTATCTGTCTGCCTCTCAGGTCGTTTTACTAATTACAATAAGTAATTTCGCCTTCTTTGCGCTCTCTTTTAACGCATTCGAGACCGAAAGAAATTCATATCAGTCAGTAGGCAAGGGTATAGTATACATATTTTATATATAACTTATGTAGTAATGTATATATCATGTTAATTTCATATTTTTTTCAATATAGAATTATTATATATATATATATATATGACTGTACATAATACATTATAGAATAACATAGTATATAATTTTATATTTTAAAAATATGAGGCATACTATTTAAGATTGTCATCGATTTAAAATCAAAGTATGAAAAGGATACCCTGGAGAGAGTAAAACACAGAATCATTCTAACTAAACATTCAAATCGTAGCGACACCTAGGTATCGTCTTACAATTAAATCTCGGTCTCGAATGGATTAAAATGAAATACATACTTGCAGCTTCAACATCTTCAATATCGAGAAGATTCAAACTTTACAAATAAATGTAAATTGCGATGTAAAACAACGCGATGTAAAAAGGGAAAAAGGAGGAAAGAAGGAACAGGGAAGCAAAGAGAAGAAACGAATTTTTCATTTTCTCTTGCCAGGAATATAAGATGCTAAGTAATCTTCCTAAGTAATCTCCTCCAGCTTTTTCTAGTTTGATCAATAATTATTAGTACATGTTAGGAAAACAAATAGAATTTTTGTTCTCAAGCGAGGTATAATCTAAATTTTGTATGTACACAAAAATGTTAAATATCTGTAATAAACATGGTATAATCAATTTTTTTACATAAAATTATATTGTATAGGCTATTGTTATTTAAACATTTTAAATTGGATGAAGAAAAAAAATGACGCAAATAAAACGTAGGACATTT
Organism: Bombus huntii; assembly: GCF_024542735.1. Lineage (NCBI taxonomy): Eukaryota > Metazoa > Arthropoda > Insecta > Hymenoptera > Apidae > Bombus > Bombus huntii. Next base: position 120,453 of record NW_026099372.1, read on the forward strand.
TAATTAAAGAGACTAATATAGAGATTTATCTACTTAACTGTGATTAAATCATCTCCACTTAACGCTCTACCTCTTCTATTAATTATGCTTCGTTAAACTATGATTACAGAGGATGGGTTTTTTGATAAAATGACATTCTGACAAATATATATAGATCGATATATATAGATATAGATAGACAAATATATAGATTCTTACAACAGTAGTTATGAATGAACAGTAGTTATTGTATCAATTCCGTTCTTCAGAAGCTTCATTTGTGAAAAGACAATTCGCCAGAATATGGATTCACTGTAGTTATAGCTATAGGATTTCAATCTAGTTGACAGACTTGCTTTACGTAGAGAATATCTGTCTCTTGTTCTACCTTATCGCGATTCTCTCCTCATCTTATACGCTTTGTCGAGCAAAGTAATATTGGCATATATCTCGGCTCGGGTTACAATCATTAGTTTCCGCCTAAACGGTTAGAATCACATAGCTCGCGCTCTACTCTCGTTTATTCAACATTCAGGCCATATGGTCGCATGCGACGAGTTTTATGTTAATTCCGACCGATTACAATACCTTTCTTTCGTTTACAAGGAACGACGAGACTGGCAGTTGCGTGATTTCCAATGCAAAAGCCGCGATATCTGCACGATAACCTAACCTCAACCGATTTTGTTGTACTATTCTTACGTGGACTTCGTTTGTACCACTTTCGTAACAAAAATAGAATACGTAGAACACAGCATTCCGTTATGCGATATTGTCGATTCCTAACATCCGAAAAATCAGAGATAATTATTTCCCTACAGTTGTACATTTGTGTGAAAAATTACGAACGTAAAGTTGTTTGGTGCATGCACAGTCCTCCCCTCCGCTGCATTTGCGTGGACATGCTAGAAAGATTCACTTTTCCACGGTGAAACTGTATGTATTATAATTTCATTTTTACAAAGGTCGAACATCCTACTATGCATAAATTTAATATTAATATAAGCAGGTTTCGTGTTAAGTATTACATCTGACGTATAAGCACACGTGTGTACGAGCCTTGGTTTTAAATGTCTTATAGTAGACACCGAAAAGATTATTCAGTTGGATATCTGACTCAATATCAATATTTTACTAGGAGATAACATGTTAAGAACACGTTGGTGGATGGCATGGGAGATGATGAATGAAGACATACTTCTGTGAGATACATAAAATAGTAGTCAGAACGTATTTTGGCGCTTGGGGACAGCAACAGCTTTTTTTTTTTTTTTTATTTATTTGTTGGAATTACAATCAATTCTCGCGTTGAGAATTTTCAGTAATTTTTCTGGCGTGGCGCAGTGACATGGCTGTTTATTTACAATAAGTTAATACTTATTATAGATAGGTATAATTTATAAGTATTATAAGTAAGTGCATTAGCTTAATTTGGATAATTAAATGAATCTAACGTTTAGGTCTAGCGGGTAGTGCCTCTTCAGCCTGCGAATCTGGTCCGTCGTATCGAGTAGTCCAGTGATTAGGGGGTTTCGGTGTTTCTTGACTCTTTTGCTATATCTGTCGCTATATTTTGCTATTTCCTCTTTGACTGTAGGTATCTTGAGGTCGCGATGGATGGTTTCGTTGGTAACATACCAAGGTGCGTCTATTAAGGCTCTTAGCGTTTTCGATTGGAATCGTTGTAGTATTTCGATGTTGGAGTTACTTGCTGTTCCCCATCGCTTCCTATATCCCTATATTCCGTACTTGCTTCGCTTGGTACTTTTATAATTTTCGCAGTTACAATAAAAAATTTAATTCTTAACAGATTAAAGATTTAACCTCTTGCTTTATAGTGTACAATAATTTTTTTTTTTTTTTTTTTTTTTTTTTTTTTTTTTTTTTTTTGTATAGGTTATGTGATCCATAGTTTGAGTAAGCAGTACACACACACACACACACACACACACACACACACACACACACACACACACACACACACACACACACACACACACACACACACACACACACACACACATTTACGTGACAAGCTTTCATTTCAATCTATATTTAAGATTAATATTTTATCAGTTTCTGTTCGTAACAACATCGAAGTAGTCAATAAGTTTGAGGAGTATAATTAAGGAAGCTATGAAGCAAGAGGTTAAGAACAAATTCTGAAAGAGGTTATGTACAACTCAGTAGTACTGCTTTACATTACTTTGCGAATTACTTTTCAAGCATAAAAATAGTTTAACAGCCACTTATAGTTACTTCCTTACCATTACATTCATTAAATTCGTTTGATTATGTAAACTAAATAACCACGCTGACCAGCCTCTTATTTAAAATAGAATTATTTTGTCATATATCCAACAGTTTACTTTCTCTTCGTAAATATTATTAATAATTTTATCAATTTCGTATACTTCCATCCTTCGTATAAGTGACAATAAATCAGAAGAGCTTCATAGCAATATTGAACAACATACAGTCAACTACAGCACCATTAGATACATCCACCATACAGTCAACTACAACACCATTAGATAACAGCAATACAATAGATTATTATTTTCTACGTGTCATTGATTCATCATCATCATTTTCCATTTTTTTAGCATATGTAAAAACGTATCTGACGTAATCTTACCTCGCTCTTTGAGTACAAAAATCCATTCAAATGAAACAAAGGGAAAAGAAATAAGAAAACAAACACTCACATACGAATCTTCATTACATAACTGTATGTACTCCTCGAGGTATAATTACTCAGACACGTTACAGCGTACCTTCTTCGTTCCCTGATGGCTGATGTTGATCGTTGACGTTTATAGTGAAAGAATTTCGTCAACGGCGCCATCTGGATCCCTGTTGAAAAATTAAACTAGCCGCAACAGCACCATTAAGCTCATCACCCAGAGTAGCTTTTGTTGCTGAGTCGTGGAGGAATTATTATCATCAACGACATAAACTTTACCAGTTCCGGTAACGTTCTTCAGATGGTCCAGGCATTCGAACTCGCAACATCGCTTTCCAAGACGAAATTTTTTGCATGTCTGTAGTAAAAAGAAATCGATCAATTGTACAGATCAATCGTCACTCGACTGCTCGAGAATTCAGATCATCCAGAGAATAGAATAGAGACGTGGAAAAATGTAGTGCGATCATCGCAGTGGGAGGAAATAGGGGGATAGGGACCAAATGAATGAACGAGATGTTAAGGACAACTGACGATAAGTTCTTCTTTTGTCGGGAATTGCATGTTTGTGAATGGTTTGTGGGTGGTTAGGTGGAGAGAATTGAAGAGTTTGGAGGTGACTGGAAGAGTGTTTTGGGCAAGGTAGATTGCAGAATGGTTGCGGTAGCATTGTGTTAATTATGGGTTTGTACATGTAATCTTTGTATGTATCACTACATACAACCTAACGTATATTTTTAATAATACATCAGAGTTTTAGTTATTTCATAGCTATGAATTTTATACTCTATAATCTTGACGTTTTATTTCACAGAAGCGTTTGAATATCCATAAAAATTAAATGAACCAATGTATTCATTATCTTATAGAGAAGATATATTATTTTTAATTATGTTCCAATTATTTATCATGATCCTGATTTCCTTATTCTGAAAATTTGAAAGGAAGTTTTGTAGTTTGATACTTTCAGCGACAAAGGGTCAATATTGCTTTAGTATATTTCGTCACATATACATGTATATCTATATGAATTGAGGACTGCTTCTATTTCTATGATAAGAGTATTACGGTGTTAAGCTCATATGTTTCTGTTTCTCCACTCGCGCTGCGCCATAATATCCTTTGATATTTCCGATCCTCTGGTCGTACGAGGAATTGCCGATACATTTTCTCGATGTCGCCAGTGAGTACGTACTGATGAGCGCGGAATCTAATTAATATACAAAATAAATTGTGAATTGATTCGAGAATATAGGATTTCCCCATTTTCATGATTATCGTGATTTTTGTATAAATATATTTTTTAAGATACTAATAATTAGGTACTTATAAATTAGTATTATCAATTATTTTGCATTTATAATTCCGCCTCTAGTATAAGTGTTAATTGAAAACTAACTTTATGTTTCAAAAAGTACTAGCAAAGTCGTTGAGTAACAAGCCACTGATGCTAACACAAATAGCATTGTCGTAATTAAATATTTCTAAATATTCATTTTTCATTTTGAACCTGTAGAAACAATTTATTATATATACTATTAGCTAAGTAATTGCATATTTAATTAAGTCGAAATATAAAACTTAGTTATTTTAATAATTTAAAAAATAAAAAACTGACAAACATTTCAATTTAATTTATGGTTGGAACAAAAGACAGTTATTCTTCATTAATTGAAATATTGCAATGCAGAGTACTTTCCAAAATACGCCGAGAGTATTCCTGATGGTGAAACGAGCGTTGCTTCATCGAACGCAGCTAAAGAAAACAACATCTATGTAGTTGGTGGTACGATGCCTGAAATAGAGGGCGCTAAATTGTACAATACCTGTACTATTTGGGGTCCCGATGGAACTTTGATAGCAAAACACCGAAAGGTAAGTAATATATTCCTTTATGGCTTTGAATTTGAAAATATTGGGGTGAAGAAAGTGACTCTATCTAGGAATAATTTAGGAATATACATATGTACATACGTATACTATAACCAATTCTATAATTTACGGTTTATAAAATACGTTATGATACGGGAAACGCCCATTTTTGTTGTAATGTGTTTGTTGTTGTATAAATTTTTCACATACTTAAAATATTATTATACTTATTTTTTCTCCTTTTTAAACATTATTAAATGATAAGATTTTTTAACAAAAGAAAGTGATAAAAACGCTGTCAGTTATTAAATAAAAAATAATTAAAGTTTAGGAGTTGGTAACTTTGATATTAAATTACAAAAGTTGCAGCAATAGAATTAGCGACCACATTTTTATGTTATTAGGTACATCTATTCGACATCGACATTCCTAATAAGATTACTTTTCGAGAGAGTGATTCACTCAGTCCTGGTAACTCCCTAACGACGTTCGATGTGAAGGGCTGCAAAATAGGTATTGGCATTTGCTATGATATTAGATTCGAGGAAATGGCACGCATTTATCGGAACAAAGGTACAGTAACTTAATCGATCAATACTTAACTAGCAAAAAATTAAATATCTTTCTTAAATATATTCTATATAAAATTAATATAATCTGTAACTCTGTATAAAAAGAAGCTTAATTTAAAAAACCAGTATATTTGCTGAAAATGAAACAAATAAAAGAATTAAAAGCACAATAAGAGGACTGTCCTCGCATATTCAGAAATGATGGAATGTGAACCGTGCAACTACGAAGTTAATTGGTATTCGGTGGCTTCATATTTCCTGCTTCTCTGGGTTAGGTTGCCAAATGCTGATATATCCAGCGGCATTCAATATGACCACTGGACCACTGCACTGGTCATTACTTCAGCGTTTCAGAGCGAATGATAATCAATTATACGTTGCCTGCATATCACCGGCTCGTGTTCCTTAAGCAAGTTACGTCGCATGGGGACATACACAGTTGACCAATCCCTGGGGAAAGATTCTTTACGATTTGGAAACTCAAGAGAATATGGCAGTCACCGATATCGGTAATTTACAGCTTAAAATTAAAAGCGAGAGATCCATGATGTAATTAATTTTTAGTCTCGTTAATTTATCGATTTAGCCATCTTCCTCTGTATTTGTTGAATTTATTAGTAAGCATTACTTATTACTTCGTATGTTTCTTTTTTCTATCAGATCTAAAAGTTGTTGAGGAAGTAAGACAAGACGAAATTTTTTGCATGTCTGTAGTAAAAAGAAATCGAATCTGGTCCGTCGTATCGAGTAGTCCAGTGATTAGGGGGTTTCGGTGTTTGTTGACTCTTTTGCTATATCTGTCGCTATATTTTGCTATTTCCTCTTTGACTGTAGGTATCTTGAGGTCGCGATGGATGGTTTCGTTGGTAACATACCAAGGTGCGTCTATTAAGGCTCTTAGCGTTTTCGATTGGAATCGTTGTAGTATTTCGATGTTGGAGTTACTTGGACAGCAACAGCTGGTGATACTGTCATACACCTCCATTTATAAACTTTCGAAAATCGATGTGACCTTCAAACTTTAGTGTATTCTGTTTCACAGCACAAAATGTTTCCGAAACGTACGTTTATTGTTACAATAAACTTGACTAGTGGCTCTGAAATACTATCCTTGAAAAAACAATGGGGAAATTGGAGCAAAAGCAGAAGGAAATAAACAAAGACCTTGTTGGTTCGTAAAAATAAAATATGCTACAGGAAAAACTTTTTCCAACGGATTGAGATGCGACAAGCTTTAAAAGCTATGACGCGAATCGAGCGTTTGTCTACAAGAGCGCATTTTCGGTGGATATATATGTCGGAATGACATTGGGGATAGGGTTGTCGGTGTTTGAGGAGTCTTCATTGAAGGTAGCCATCGTTGCGGTGTAACGAAGATACGATTTATTGACACAGGTATGAATAACACAGGTTTGACAATCTACCACGGCGGTGAGACGTCCGCGACACTAGTGACAATGGTCTCCGGTTCGATAACGAATCCGCGGCCAACGGGATGACAGATGGGCGTTCTCGCTGAATCTAAGTCTGATTCGTAAAAATAATTGCTGAGCGTAAAGACGTTACTCTTTGGTCGACGGGAGCGCGTAAAAGAATGCCCGTCCCGTCCCGATGATGCCACAGAGGAAAACTATAATGGGGTGTGTCTAAGGACACGAGATCATCGGATTCGTCGAGGAAAGCCTTCGTTTAGGAAGTAAGGGAAATTGACGTTGCTGCTAATTGGTCAATCTCCATATCGGTGGTTAGAAAAAGATGGTAGCCGCCCTCGAGGGAAAGTTGCTAGTGGGAGACGTCGCTCGTTGAAAAATATGTCTCCCCTATCTTCCCGTAGTTGGGACAAAGACTGTTTGTCTGTTTGAAGGACTTTAGTTAACTAAACCTTAAGATTTATAACGGGCCCTCGGGCTAGCCGAACATGTACTGCGGAGACGCATCGACATCTGGCAATCATCTTACTCGAAGAATAGGGTCTGCGTGTGGCGAGCCACGGGACAGAAACCGTGGGAATGTTTACTGTCGCGTGTCGCCACGAATATTTCTTTTAAGGAGAGCTATAGAATTACTCCATACCTTTGTTAGGCAAAGCGTTCATCCCTTGACCGCGGCTACGTTGGGCGACAGACTGTCACCTCGAGCCAAAGCTCACCGTCACTAATCTCGAACAATTACAATCGGATTGAATAACTACAATAGTTTAGTTACAGTTATAGTAGACTTTAGATTGCAATGTTGCGGGGCTATCCAAAGGTTCCGGTGTCCTTTCATCTCCGACATATAGATATACATGTATATGTGACGAAATATACTAAAGCAATATTGACCCTTTGTCGCTGAAAGTATCAAACTACAAAACTTCCTTTCAAATTTTCAGAATAAGGAAATCAGGATCATGATAAATAATTGGAACATAATTAAAAATAATATATCTTCTCTATAAGATAATGAATACATTGGTTCATTTAATTTTTATGGATATTCAAACGCTTCTGTGAAATAAAACGTCAAGATTATAGAGTATAAAATTCATAGCTATGAAATAACTAAAACTCTGATGTATTATTAAAAATATACGTTAGGTTGTATGTAGTGATACATACAAAGATTACATGTACAAACCCATAATTAACACAATGCTACCGCAACCATTCTGCAATCTACCTTGCCCAAAACACTCTTCCAGTCACCTCCAAACTCTTCAATTCTCTCCACCTAACCACCCACAAACCATTCACAAACATGCAATTCCCGACAAAAGAAGAACTTATCGTCAGTTGTCCTTAACATCTCGTTCATTCATTTGGTCCCTATCCCCCTATTTCCTCCCACTGCGATGATCGCACTACATTTTTCCACGTCTCTATTCTATTCTCTGGATGATCTGAATTCTCGAGCAGTCGAGTGACGATTGATCTGTACAATTGATCGATTTCTTTTTACTACAGACATGCAAGAAATTCCGTGTTGGAGAGCGATATTGCGAGTTCGAGTGCCTGGACCATCTGAAGAACGTTACCAGAACTGGTATAGTTTATGTCGTTGATGATAAGAATTCCTCCACGACTCAGCAACAAGAGCTACTCTGGGTGATGAGCTTAATGGTGCTGTTGCGGCTATTTTAATTTTTCAACAAGGATCCAGATGGCGCCGTTGACGAAATTCTTTCATTATAAACGTCAACGATCAACATCAGCCATCAGGGAACGAAGAAGGTACGCTGTAACGTGTCTGAGTAATTATACCTCGAGGAGTACATACAGTTATGTAATGAAGATTCATATGTGAGTGTTTGTTTTCTTATTTCTTTTCCCTTTGTTTCATTTGAATGGATTTTTTTACTCAAAGAGCGAGGTAAGATTACGTCAGATACGTTTTTACATATGCTAAAAAAATGGAAAATGATGATGATGAATCAATGACACGTAGAAAATTATAATCTATTGTATTGCTGTTATCTAATGGTGTTGTAGTTGACTGTATGGTGGATGTATCTAATGGTGTTGTAGTTGACTGTATGTTGTTCAATATTGCTATGAAACTCTTCTGATTCATTGTCACTTATACGAAGGATGGAAGTATGCGAATTGGGAGAAGTCAGGTTGAGAGATGCAAGATTTATACGCTCGTTCTGTCAGTTATCCCAGTGTCTGTTACGCGATAGAAAATGAACGAACTGAATAATAAATGCATTATCGGCATGAAGATTGCTTGATGTAGGCCACCGCTTTTTTTCTATCCTTCCGATACCATTTTTCTTTTTTTTCTTTTTTTGCGAAACACTTTGCTAGTCGTGAGAAGCAGCAATTCCCTTCTGCGAATCAATTACGGTTCACGAGAAATTGTATTATAGCCTGGAACGTATTCAAATTATCTTCAATTATTCTCGGCTGTTTCCATTTCCATTCGTCTCTTACGTAAGTACTCGTTTGATGTACGTACATAGTGAGACAATAATCGTTAACACCTTTAATGTCTTCAGTATTATAGAATAAGACGCGAAAATACGTTGAAACCTGACTTTTAGATTCGCGAGACTCTATAAGGCTTCGAAAGTCTCTTGTTTCAGGCCGAATAAAAAATTGTAGATGAAGAATTACATTGCGAGGTCTGTTAAGGAAAATTTTAAATCGTATCGTTGTAATAGGATTATTTCAGAGAGGGAAATTACGTGTTGCGTGCGAAGCCACGAGCTTTCTTTCAGGCTAATATACATAATTGTCCTATCGAACTTTCCATCTAAACCGTTGCGCTCACACGTGGATTTTGCATTTCAATTTTCTTACTTACAGTCCAGTCCAGTGAGACCAAGTTAAATTTTTCAGCCCTCCGAGGTAGAATATGTTTTATAGAGAGACGTACAACGCCATGAAGGGGAGACAGATCAATAAATTGGGTTATCTTTAAATTACTGACAATCATTTCATCGACGCGGTTTCACCGACACCGAGTCCCCCGGCAACGTCTGTCAAAGCTTATTTACCGATACACTGAAATCAACCACAATCATTTTACCGACCTCTTCCTTTGCTGACAGTTATTATACTCGCTGTCATATGTTATCGTTGATTATACATCTTTATTTACAAATTCGTTCCTGTGTATAACGAAACAAAGGAAGAAACGAAAATGATACGTTTCATGACGCATTGTTAAATTATTAATTAACGAGAGTTACATATCTACATGAATGCTTTGAAATGTCAGTTATAATTCATGAAAATGGATACAAGCCATTTTACTATACATAAATAGAATTATAAAGACATGTTACGTACTAATGCTTTTACGAAATATATTTCTGTATACGTTTGACGTTTCTGTATTATTCCTTATGTGCTTTCTGCTCTTGTGTTTAGCTCGTCGGAAGTAAAAATACGTTAAGCGAATCAGCTAATCTATTCGAGCGTTTCAACGGCTCAGTCTTCTCTTATGCAACTACCAAAAGAGAAGATAAGTCTTTGGTTATACAACATTTCATAACGTCCAAAGTAACGGGGCACTAATTAGTTGCAACTTTAAGACAGACCAGATATCAGTCATCGTCCGTAAATACATTTATTACGATCGTTTAAAGTTTAAAGAAACACCGTTATAAAGTCGTAATACGAGACAAAGCGAAGAGAAAGTAAACTGTTGGATATATGACAAAATAATTCTATTTTAAATAAGAGACTGGTCAGCGTGGTTATTTTGTTTACAAAATCAAACGAATTTAATGAATGTAATGGTAAGGAAGTAACTATAAGTGGCTGTTAAACTATTTTTATGCTTGAAAAGTAATTCGCAAAGTAATGTAAAGCAGTACTACTGAGTTGTACATAACCTCTTTCAGAATTTGTTCTTAACCTCTTGCTTCATAACTTCCTTAATTATACTCTTCAAACTTATTGACTACTTCGATGTTGTTACGAACAGAAACTGATAAAATATTAATCTTAAATATAGATTGAAATGTAAGCTTGTCACGTAAATATATATATATGTACTACTTACTCAAACTATGGATCACATAACCTATAAAAAAAAAAAAAAAAATTATTGTACACTATAAAGCAAGAGATTAAATCTTTAATCTGTTAAGAATTAAATTTTTTATTGTAACTGCGAAAATTATAAAAGTACCAAGCGAAGCAAGTACGGAATATATGCGGAATATGAATCGCTCAACTAACCAAAGAGCGGCTCAGTGACAAAATTAGTAAAGTAAAGACCACAAATATTACAACATTATATTCTACCACAAAATAATTCTCTATACAAAAAAGGTACACAACGAATCGATTTTTCACAACGATAAGAGTCAACAGAACCAATCAAGACCAGACGAGACTCTCATAAGACAACGATATCAGAGGGATCAAATCAGCGACTTCAATCTATGTTACAGAGTATAGTTATCAAGAAAAATTGCTCTTTTCATGAAAAGTATGGTAATGATACTCTTATAACACATTGTATATCTGGCAGTCGGATGTGCCCGTGGCCATCGGAAATGTAAAGACGACGCTTTTAGAAAGTGATAGCGCCATCGCGTATTAAAAACGCGTTAGAAGAAGGACGGTTTCGCTATCCAAGGCGAATCGAAAAGTGTGCGTGTTGCGAGAATCAGAGTTGATCGAGACGTCGAAGCATAGAGTCGTTAGAATTGAGTTGCGAGTGTTGTCGAGTGTTAGAGTTGCTAGTGAGAGAGAGAGAGAGAGAGAGAGAGAGTTACCAAATAGTTGTCAAGTTATTTGTTGTAAATACGAGCGTTGCATTTAGTTTTCCTGTTAATCAAACATCGTTTCTCTGTCTAACTAATATCTGTATTTTCAATCCATTATTAATATATTCCGATATTACAAGTGGGGGCTCGTCCGGGATTGAATAAGACAGAGAAACGATACGATTTAACGGAGCTATTTCTGCGGGAGTAGAAAAGAATAGAATAAAATGGCAAACGTTGAAGACGAACGATTGTCGGGTGAAGAGGATTTGACGCTGGAGGAGCTGAGGAGTAAGCTCGCACAGATGAATCTGCCTATATCCGGTGCGAGATCAGTGCTGGTTGCCAGGTTGAACAGAGCGTGCAAACCTGGTCGATCTACTCCTAAGGATTCGAAGCGTGGCGAAGAACCAACAAACCAGCGAGATCTAAGAAGCAAGCAGAGAGCCGAACGCAGTCAAGAGGGAGAGGAAGACCTCGAGAAGCTGAGGACGAAAGAGCTGAGAGCGCGTCTCGTTAGCTTGGGGTTGAAGGTAACGGGAAGAAAATCCGAACTACGCGCGCGGCTACAGGCGGCCCTAGAAGGAGACGATGTATCGTCGGAAGAAGAGAGCTCCGACGAAAGTGAAGGCGAGGACGATAAACAAGGCGCGCGAGAATACAGGAGAGGCACGCGAGCGGTGTATCAGGACCGCGATGAGTAGCAGCAGAAGGTATGCGTCGGTTCGATGTTGAGTCTTAAAGACGTGGAAGACTCATTAGAGAAATTCAGCGGGGATGATCTGCTGAGGGTAAATCAGTGGGTGGAAGACTTCGAGGAAATGGCAGAAGTGTGGGGTTGGTCAGACGCCCACATGGTGGCCTATGCTAAGAAATTACTCGCAGGCTCCGCTCAGGCCTTCGTACGACAAAAACGATGCGCGAAGTCCTGGGCAAAGCTAAAAAAGGCGTTGAGGAATGAGTTTGAAAATGTAGTAAGCGACCAACAGATACATGGCGAGTTATCCCATAGAAAGAAGAAAGCAGATGAGAGTCTGCAACAATATATGTATCACATGTGCGGGATTGCAAAACAAGGAAGGGTTGATACGCAATCCTTGATAGACTACATTATTCAAGGCATTCCCGACGAGGTCGCGAACAAGACTGTGCTATACGGAGCCAGGAATATCGAGCAATTAAAAGAGCGTTTCAGGCGCTACGAAGCGATAAAAAGAGATATGGAGATGAGGACGAAATTTGAGGAGCCGAAGAGTAACAGGGTAAAGCCGGTGGCGAAGCTGTCCGAAACCGAGAGGAACAAGGAACCCGGTCGATCTGGAGATGCGAGGAAGACGCGATGCTACAATTGCTTCAAATGTAGGGAGTACGGACACATCGCATCAAGTTGCGACAATTTGGGTGAGCCCTCAAAAAAAGTTTACAGCGTGTTTCGGTCGTTACAAACAAGGCGTGGTAAGGATGTTAAGATGGAAAATTTCAAATTGAGCGCGTTGATAGACACCGGTAGTGAGCTGACTCTAATGCGAGCAGATCAGCATGTGAAAATCGGAGCGCCCAGATTAAGTCGGGAAATCGTTGGATTTGGCGGTGTCGGTTCCGGAAGGAATTTTACGCTCGGGAAATTTTCCACGAACATTATTATAGACAATGAGTCGTACTGTATAACCATACACGTAGTTCCAGACACAGTGATGCAACATTCGCTTATTATTGGCGCAGACTTTTTGGACACTGTTGAAATAAGTATAAAAGGGGGAGAATCTTTTATTAGTAGAATAAAGGACGAAAATCCCGATGAGTGTCCGGAAGTCCTCAAGATAGATGTAGAGACACAGGCGAGTGAGATAGATTTGTCACACGTTAAGGACATGCAACATAGGCTAAAAAGAGATTTGAAGAGAACCAAAGCATTGCTAAGAGACGCTCAAACGATGCTGGAGAGATCGAAAGGTGACTCGACGGGTAAAGCAGCTTTACGACAGCTGAAGAACCAGTTAGAAGATGCAGAATGCGCTAGAGCAGTTGCAGTTAAAGCGAAACAGGCACCGGAGCAAGAACCGAATGAGACGCAGGCTTCGTTGCAGGAAGTACTGCGGCAACGTTCCGAAGCAGAAGATCGTGTTAATGTAGCTAGTCGCGAACGAACTGAGCTACTGTCGCAATTGGAAGAAAATAAAGAAGAGTTAGCAGAAGTTTTGAAGAAGTATCGGGCAGCTGTGCAGCAAGTGTCGGAGGAACGGAGAATAGTGGCAAGACACGTGGTGATTGGTAAAGTGGACCACGAGATGGTGTCCTCGTCGGATTCTTGCGGCCAGCAGGAGGACTTAGCGAACATCACGAGGAGGAAGAATCTGGCTAAACAACAGCAACAGGATGTTGTTGATGATATTTGCGAATTTACTGAGAAGGATAGCGTTGCGGGTGCGAGGGTTGTTTCAAGTTTTCGGATAGACTCGAAGAGAGTGAATGCAAGGCGAACGAAAAGACAAGGGAAGTCGCACGTGCGGAATCCCTCCAATAATATCGATATACAGAGGATGTGGATGACGAGGACGACGATGGGATTGTCGAGGACACGATGAACGTGAAGACCTTCGAAAAAGAAGAGATCATAGTCTCGGTAGATGGTAAGTTGTTAACGTCTTCCATGTACGAACCGAGCCTACGAAAATGTCACGATGCTGCCACGACGATCAAAGCCCCTGACAAGAGTGAAATGGGTAAACAAACAACGGAGAGGAAGATAGAGGAAGAGCGAAAGAGGAGCAGTAGCATCGAGGACGAACAGGCCGCGGTGTTCCAAGAGGAACGAGATCAGCTGCGTGCGGACGCAAAGAGACGGATTGAGGAGATCCAAATCCGAAACAAGCGGGCGTATAACAGGAGACGCAAGAAGGCGACAGCATACAGGACGGGAGATCTAGTGGCAATCGAGAGGATGCAGAGGGGTCCCGGGCTAAAGCTGCATCCGAAGTTTCTTGGACCGTATCGGGTGATAAAAGTCCTGCGAAATGACCGATGCATAGTGCAGCGAGAGGGGGAGCACGAAGGGCCACGTACAACTTCCACGGCAGCCGATCACATGAAATGGTGGAATGCTGACGATAGTGATGTAAGTGCGAGCGGCGATGATGAGCACATCTGAGGGCAGATGTGATTGTCAGGAAAGGCCGATTGTAATATCGTAGAATAGCTTTGATTGGAGATCGGCTGAAAATAGAAAAACCGTGTACGTCGTGTTTCTGTGGTTCGTTTACATTTAAGAGTGCCTACGTGACTAAAGGCACGTAGTTGGTAGTTCTTACATAGGTATGAGGGAAACAATAGACAACGTTAGAAGAAGGACGGTTTCGCTATTCAAGGCGAATCGAAAAGTGTGCGTGTTGCGAGAATCAGAGTTGATCGAGACGTCGAAGCATAGAGTCGTTAGAATTGAGTTGCGAGTGTTGTCGAGTGTTAGAGTTGCTAGTGAGAGAGAGAGAGAGAGAGAGAGAGAGAGAGAGAGAGAGAGAGAGAGAGAGAGAGAGAGAGAGAGTTACCAAATAGTTGTCAAGTTATTTGTTGTAAATACGAGCGTTGCATTTAGTTTTCCTGTTAATCAAACATCGTTTCTCTGTCTAACTAATATCTGTATTTTCAATCCATTATTAATAAATTATAATTAATCGAACAAAATTACACCTTTAATATATTCCGATATTACATTACCGTGATGTAATATTTATCATGCTTATTTTGTACGTAAAACGAATCGTTGGAATATTCCCGAAGCTAACGAAGCATTTCCCAAAAGTTAAACCGAAGAGATTAACGCGAATAGTTAAGTGAAATTTTTCCATTAACTTGCTGACCAACCGGCAAATAAAAAATCATAAAAATTGTTTCAATGTGTTGAGGTCACGCATAACTTCTTTTTTCATTGACGATTACCAAACAGGTAAAATTTCGAAATTGTACGAAGGCCACGTGACCAGATCGTATTGGAATTTGAAGTGCATGGAAAAAGACAACTCGAAGTACAAACCTTGAGCTGTACTACTCGAAGTACAAACGTGAACTAATGGATGCAGAAAAGCAATTAACGCCAAACATCCGAACAGCATCTTGGAGCCCGTCATTGTTCTGAAATAAAAGAAGTGACGAATTAAAAAGACGCAGGACTAATAATAATAAAGGAAACTTAGTTCGTATTATAAATTGAATTTACATCAGAAAAGAAGCACGATCAAGCGAAACAGATCGTAGAAATGACAAATATCATCGATATACGTTTCAGTGTAATTTCACTTTTGAAAATTATTTAGTTTAATACGATCGTATTCATCGCTCCGAAACTTTCATTGTGCTGCAATTTGTGCTGCGTCTTTTTAATTTCTCTATCTTTCTGTGTTTTCGGAAAAATTACTTGAAAGATTAAGAATTGCTTGCCTTATTTTATTTTCGATTAGTTAGGATTTGATTATTCCAGGTAAGGTTTATTATTTATAACAGGTTTTATCACTTGTTTATTATTTAGGAGTTTGTTATTTTAGGATTAGTACCTTTTAGGATTTCTTATCCTTCGAGTTTCTGTTTCAGATATCTAGGTCTATTTCAAGATGTTTTATTACATTAGGATTATTTATTCGATTAAGATAATTTAAGAGTTTCACAATGTACAAAGAAATAATCGCGTGAAATTTAGATTTATGCTTTAAACGTATTAAACACGCGGTAATTTCAATGTCTATAGCCTCGAACGTGTTCTGATTAGTTGTGTCATTGTCTGTGACATTGAAATCACAAAAATCCATTGCAAGTGTGCTGTCATGCAATGTGGATGTAATTGGGTTTTTTGGGGTTAGGTTGGGGTTAGGTTGTATCATCTGATTTGTACAGTACTATTTTAACGCAAGGACAGGAAAGTTATTATATATTTCCCGTCCATTATTTGAATCGTTGTGAAGTGTAACGAATTATATTCGATTCGAGGAGATGTTAATGAATTAGCCATTTCATATGTAATTACATGGAAATAAAAATCATTGCAAAAGTAATTGATCTAATGACAACGGAATTTCCAATATTTTTTTGTTTCGTCACCTCTTTTTCGTAATATATCTTTTATAGGTACGTGATTTATTAATCGTTCGAATGGAAATAATTATTCGTATAATATTCAAACGATTCTAGCCATAAAATAAATTAAAACGATACCTGTCAATGATATGCAATCTGCGTATGACGTCAACCTCGATCTATGCTTATACAAGAAATTTTATCAATCAATGACTAGATATACAATAATCAAATATTATAAAATTTCCTGAAAACCTTTAGGTGTTAATATCTTTAATATTTGCAAGTTATTGTTTAGCGCTAATTAGTTAGAATGTAACAAGTGGTGTACCAGAATTGAGATAATTAAGCCACACGAACAATCTTATTTAGATCTTTTTAATTTTTTAATTCTCTTTTGCTCTAATACTTCGTAAAATTAATCTTCATTAGCTACTACACTTCATAGAATAACAAGAGATAATTTTTCTTATATAACGTTTCATTCATAAAATCTATCATTAAAGTATATCTTCATAAAAATATCATTCCATACTAACGGTATATTTGGCGTCATACGAGATAACAGTTACCAGTGATGACATATGTAACTTTATAAAGATATCTCGTTTTATTATATATTAAAAGAATGTACTCATTGCTGCTATATTTCAGATGAAAAAAAGGCGGCAACGATTTTACAGTAAAATCGTTCGTTTACAACTGATTCATTTACATTTCATGATAATACTGTGCATTCTGAATATGCTATGATTTGGTTTAAAATAATAAATAGTCCATTCTTGCATACTATTGCTCCAGCTTTACTTGTATTTTCGATATTGGTATAAATAGAAAGACAATTAATGTCGTTCGAGTCTATTTTCGGATCATTTATATTACGTTTAATCCATATAGTTATCATATGAGACATAGTATCGTAAAATTTGGAAGAATAAAACGTTCGTACAGGAAGTACATTTTATAAGAACTCCAACAAATCTGCGTGTGCACCTAAAATACAAACTGATAGTGATAGTGATTGTTCATAAGTTTATATACATTATCTAATGTCAATCGAAGGTATCAATTCTTTTTCTCCATAAGAGTACTTTTTCATTTATATGTGTTCAAAAATACATGTGTTCAACCGTGAAGCATATGTCACCTACAACGAAAAAGAGTTTTCCTATACTTAATATTTCCTTTATATACCTATGAAAGTCTATTCTTCGCGTAGTATGAAATTATGAATAAATCTGGAATATTGTTCAATCTGAAAAGAAAAATAACTTATTGACATCATTCATTGATACGAGATTCAGAATGTTTGTTTTGTCTTGCAGAAAAAGAAGGCAGCCCTCCCTTTCTTTTAATGTGAAATAGAAAGCGAAAATTTGAAAACAGATTTTTTGGAAATTTACTTGCAAATATCGTTTTCAATATCGTGATTTTCTTCCCAATGGTACTGTACTTTCAAATTTTCCAGTATCCCTCTAAAAACAAAAAGTCGAACCTCGTTATTGTTAACGTAGGCATTACAAGGAAGCGAAGTATTAGAAAGCAGCTCCTTTTTATTATGGATTTCTCTATAATCATGTAAATAAGAAATTCCGGAAATTTTTTCCTCAAGAATTTAATTCTTGTGTTTTGATTGATAATTATTACACTGCATACTAACTTTTCGCATACTGTTCGCGTCTAACAGTTTCCTAATAATAACTACTTCAAAATTACATATGTTCTTGCACGAATTCAAAAGTACGTATGATACAATTACAATTGATTCTAAAATAATAATTATTTAAAGATATTAAGATACTAATTAAACGTTTCACTGTATTTCAAAATCTGGAACAACAAATTTTTATTTATAAAAAATGAAACTGTCTTTATATATTCTTTGTCATGATGCTATTTCTTATTACCGTGTCGACATTTTTTAAAATTCATTTTGTTATCTCTACGCAATAGGAAAATTCATATACTGCTTAATATTTTTTGCATATTATCCATCCACCGCATGATATCTTCTGAAAAATCAAAATATTAATGTTATATTATTACAATGCTTCTTAAATATCAATTTTTGACAAATTTGAAATCCAATATATTTTGCACAATTATTATTTATCAAAAAATTCCAAGTTAGTAACTTTCTTTTCAAATGGCAAATAACATATACTTTGACTTACCTGTAAGTTTTTGTTCCTAATCATCATTTCCTCTTATAGAACATCATTATTGTTCTTATAATTACTACCAGTGTCATAGATATTGTAGTGGCTACAACTGAATTAATAGAAAATGATAAATAACTGTGTATAACACTAACACATAATTGTGTATAACAATGACACATAACTTTTACTTACATATCTGTCGATAAGGGATTACTTACTGTGATATCCTGTTGATGTTTCTTAAGGCACTTGATTAGGTGCGATACGGTATCATTCCTTATGGTATACTGTAGATAAGTATTTTAGAAAATAACAAGAATAAATCTAAATTATTCAGAGGTTCCAGTTTCGGCTTAGACATAAATACAGGACCATTTGCAAAGAAGAAAGGGTGCGTTTCTACAGCCTCGTTATAGTAACCATGAATACCAATCTCTGAATTACTGGTTACTAAACATAAATATCCTATAAAATTTAATATATTTCTTTAATTTTTAATACATACATGAGTTAGTAGTTCTAAATTATGAATCATCCTACCTGTGATATTACGCTTTTCCTTATAATATCATCACTCGAGTGAACAACATTAAGATCATGTAAACCATGTCATCCTATCTTACTGTGAAGATACTTAGTTATGTTATCTAACATTATAAAAATATCATCAAATTCAAGTCCTTTTATTCACATCACATGGCCACGACGATCTGGTTCTTCGTTATATAATGTTCTAAAATTTGTCGTATATATAGGATGTACAAACCGTGATATCAAGGTATCAGTTCTTCCTTCCCAAGGGACAGTTTCATTAAAATTCTGATAGAATTAAAAATTAATTATTAATATTCTAACAATCATATATGTTAAATACGTTATAGTCAACGATATATACCTGAGCGAATGTAGGGGTGATTCCTTGATAATTATAAATGTCATCAGCCCACATCATTGTGCCACTTCTTTGTACTCCAGCCTCTAGATTAACAGCCTAAACAAACATACGAAATTTTATAGAAGCTGTACAAAATATAGTATATATGCGCAATATTGAAGCGTTCAAGGGGATATAAAGGTAATGTACATCACATACACGTGTACTCTCATGCAACAAAATACAATTAGATTTAATAGTATAAGCTCTTTTATTCATCATAATAGATTGGAAATTTAAGTGTCTTACGAGGGTGAGTAAAAAGTTACCCGCTCTGTCGGTGTAGAATTTATTTTAAGCAATTGTCAAAAAAGACATACATCATTTTTTGACATAATCACTCGATTTCTGTATACACTTTGTCCATTTGCCGAAGGACCTTTGTATTTTCTCATTAAAAAATGTTTTGGGCTGAGCTGCGAACCACGAATGCATCGTCGTCTTCACCTTTTCATCAGCTTTTTCGGCATCCATCTCGCACAAACTTTTTAAAATCCAAATCTGTCGTGCACTATTGCATAAGCAGAGCCGTGGCTGATTTGCAAATGATTTGCCACATTATCCAGTGTCACTCGTCTATTCCATAGAGCATAAGTTCATGAGCACGTTCAATGTTGTCATCGTGGATGTGGACGGGCGTCCAGCTGTTTTTTCATAACACTCGTGCGATCTTCTTTGAACTTTTGTGCCCATTCAAACACACTTCGTGACAAAACACTTTCTCCATAATGTGCATTAAATCTTTGATAAATATAGGCATCAAACATAACCTCCGACCACAAGAAACGAATCACAGCATCCTGCACTGTTTTCCTGCAAATCACCATTGCAAAGCGCCATTACTCGCGCAACGGTCACAAACGAATTGACGTAACACAAAGAAACCTGCGCAGCAGCACTGAACAGATATTGACGTCATACGAAGAGTGCAGATGGATCAATACGGTCGACAGAAGTTTTAACTATCTGGAGTGCGGATAAATTTTTACTGAGAGTCGTATAGGAATCTATAATCTGTAAGTACACCTTTGGCTGAATGGAAATTTCTCTTACATATAGTCAAAAATGCTGAAACTGTGTATTGAATTGGAAAGTGATAAAAAATAAGTGAAGTTTCGAGGTTGCATGTGATTGCATGAGTACACAGGACGTTTTTAGCGAATAAAAAATAATTTTGAAAGACACGAGACTTATCTTGTATTTTATGCACTCTCTGTGTCCGAATTTCCAGAAGCTCTCTATCTTATGAAGTGTTTTAGATTAGCCGGAAAATTTTGTACGTACAAGAAAACAACATCTATGTAGTTGGTGGTACGATGCCTGAAATAGAGGGCGCTAAATTGTACAATACCTGTACTATTTGGGGTCCCGATGGAACTTTGATAGCAAAACACCGAAAGGTAAGTAATATATTCCTTTATGGCTTTGAATTTGAAAATATTGGGGTGAAGAAAGTGACTCTATCTAGGAATAATTTAGGAATATACATATGTACATACGTATACTATAACCAATTCTATAATTTACGGTTTATAAAATACGAAAACACAATAAGAAAATCCAACTTTACGTTTTTTACACAATGATATTTATGGAACAGTAATATCATATTATTGCATCGCTTGGAGAATGAAGTCAAGGTACGATGTGACCCTAGTGTAAACGCTGGGATACCCAGCTGTGCCGCACTTATAAGCATAAGACACAATACCTATTAAATACGAGGTTAATTCATGTTGTATCAGCAGTGGTCCGCCGCGGTCAGCCTGAAAGGATCGTTAAATTTTTAATCAAAGATACTGAAATATATCGATCGAATTGTATTGAAATTATACTTATATACAGTAATAATCTTCTATTGATTTGTGTATTGAAATACTCCAATTTATAACGTACATGTTATATGTATTTTGAGCAAAACTAAGATTAGAAGGAAATTAGATTAAATACCATAACGAGGTGTGAGAAGTGGGCAAAACTATTAAATTGTGTTTATCTATTATTTTTAATGTTTAAGACGTCGATTTGATGTTAATTCGAATCGACGTGTCTTCAGATACCGTATAGTTTGTAGTAACTCTGTAACTTAATTACCGTACAAGAATCCTCTCCACCCTGAGCATGTTCGGCGCATATTATACCATCAGTGATATCAGGTGCATTAGGAAATTTGGAATAAGCTATTTTGCATTCGGCGTTCTTAATCACTGGCATTTGTACTTCCATTAATGCATTACGTCGTGGTCGTCCTACGAAGAAAATAAGAAAGATATTTAAGACTGGAACTATTTAATTTTATTATAAAATTGATATCACTTACTATATCTTAATGCTCCCCATCCAGCAACAAGGGGGTTATAGCCGACGAAGTTGATCTTTCGTAGGGGCTCTTTCGTACAAATGGGATATACGTACCCTGAAAAATAAAAAAATAAATGAAAATGCAGGAAACGAATGACCAAAAGTATGAGAAAGAATTATACACGCTTTATGACACAATATATGTGTACAGTAAGAAATTTCAGGATATGATACTTCAGTAATACTCAATAGCATATATATATATATATATTTGAGGACTTACTCGAAAATGGCACCTCCTCCACCAATCTAAGAATGGCAATATTATGATTGTGTATGTTTTCTATTCCATCCATATGTGCACAATGTGCTGCGGTCAAAACATGCCTAGCCGATATCAGGGAACCTCCGCACTTCCATAGTGGTTTGTCTGGGTTTCGGGGATTACGAAAACCTAATGCAGCGATCCATGGCCAAGCGCCTAAAATGCAATAGTCATAGTTGTGAATATACATAATTTGTTCTCACATAACGGGTAACAACGATTATTACCTATTCGATATTCGATCATACAGCAGACGATAAGTACATACGTACAAATACTCTGAAATAGAGATTTGATAAAGACAGAAATTAAATTTTTATTCCAGTGGAATACAAATTATTAAATAATTCTATATAATTTCTATTTGAACTATACTGAACTATAAAGTTCAAACGTGTAATTTCTGCCCTAACAGTTTTTGATCTCTATCCATATTATTACTCCTATATCAATTTTTTATTTCAAGCAAAAAGATACTCTTCCTAACATGAAGTAAAAGAAAGAAATAATTCAAGTTAATAAGTAAAGTTACTACCGATAAAATCATAGCATTATTATTTAGTCTAATTGAAATGTACATTGATGTGCTGTTTAATGCCTTTAAAGTTCATTCTTTGCAGTAAATGGCTTATTATTAATCGGAAAGAAAGACATAAAACGTACCAAGTTCAGCTGGTTTACCATCGACCACCCTGGTATGAGAGACGTTGCTAAAACCACAGTATGGTGGTCGCAAAGCCTTATACTTATACACAGTTTTTATTAAAATTTCTCTCTTCTCTTTGTTTGGATCGTTCGGACAGCAAACGATCGTAACATTGCCCTGGTATCTGCACACTGATCGTCTATAAAAATCGGTGGCTGTACGGTACTGTATCTGCCATATTTCTTGCAGAGGTTTACATTTTCTGTAGTCAAGGCACCTGCCTTCTTGATTGTCCGGTGTGGTACATTCTGGATCAAACAATTTTAAAACATTTATACAGTTCAAAGATGCGTAAGAAAGCGACACCGATTACTCAACTTTCGAAGTAAAAGGCCGATCAAGTCCACCGGATTGCCCTACAGACACGTATTAATCCGTAAGAGTTAGTCATCATGTTGATAATAATTATCTAAAGAAACTTTTCACGTGAAAATATAAAATTTTAATTGATTAGATATTGTGTTAGCCATACTTAAGAAAGAAAATGAAAATGAATGAAATGAAAGAAAAGGACTACCTTCAACCTCATGTTTTAAATAAACACTTTGTCAGTTTTGCGGTAAATAAATTCTTAGGAATTCAGGACAGTTTTTAGTGAATCATTTTGTTTCGACCGTTCGCGGAGAGACGCGATCGCGAGATAGCACGTCAACGAGAGTTGTAAGTTCCCGTTACGATTAAATAATCGACGCCACGAACTGATCGATCCCCTTATTTCGATTATGATAATAAGGGTAGTTCAACGAAATTCCACAGAATTAACACAAATAAATTAATGTTTATTTCAACAACTTATTAACTAGAAAGATATAAATGGAACAAAAAAAATGTAACTGCGTTTTGGTTGATAAGTAATGCGCGACATACCACATGTGTTGACGGTTCGACATCTCGAAAAGTTCTGAACGCCTTTCGATTTTTTTCGTTTTTTCTGGAAGGCGACCCCCACTACGTTCGGATCACGCCACATTCTTTTACGCGAGGTAAAATACGGGCCACGAGTCGACGTTTCTGGAAGTCGCCCTGCTTAATGAACCATGCGCTTGCCACTACAATGTTTGTTTGCCGGGCAGACGCGACGATCCGTCTGCGACATTATAGTGCCGCGATCGATAGTTAAGAATATGACCTATTGTAAGCCGCATGGCGTAACATTCTCCCCCCGTTGAGAGGGTACCGATCAAACTAGCGAGGTGTGGTTGAAGTTCCCATCTTATTTCGTCTCGGTGGCTAGTTGTTCGGGTTTCTCGAGATCGGGTTGAATTGGCAGTGGGACAAGCCTTTTGACGCCCCGATCCAAAATGCTCTTTGCCGTCTGAACTGTAGCTGTCCGGATGACACCATCGGCGCCTGGTTGAACCTTGATAACTCGGCCCAGAGGCCAATGCATGGAGGGAACGTTGTCCTCTCTGAGGATGACGATTGTGCCCTTTTGGATGCTG
Source organism: Bombus huntii (assembly GCF_024542735.1). NCBI lineage: Eukaryota > Metazoa > Arthropoda > Insecta > Hymenoptera > Apidae > Bombus > Bombus huntii. The sequence goes on from NW_026099372.1 coordinate 144,698, forward strand.
TGTCCACCCTTGCTCCATTTATTGCGGTTGGTTAGCTCGTTCAAATACTCCTTATGCCAGCGGTTCCAAAAATGTTGTTTAAGCTGTTGGATATGCTGCCATTTGGAGAGTCGGTTCGATGGAATGTCTCTGAAATCTCGATCACGTAAGCACATTAATGAATCGCCAATGAGGAAATGTCCGGGAGTGAGGGCTAGGAGATCATTTGGATCGGTGGAGATAGAAGTTAGAGGGCGGGAATTGAGGACTGCTTCTATTTCTATGATAAGAGTATTACGGTGTTAAGCTCATATGTTTCTGTTTCTCCACTCGCGCTGCGCCATAATATCCTTTGATATTTCCGATCCTCTGGTCGTACGAGGAATTGCCGATACATTTTCTCGATGTCGCCAGTGAGTACGTACTGATGAGCGCGGAATCTAATTAATATGCAAAATAAATTGTGAATTGATTCGAGAATATAGGATTTCCCCATTTTCATGATTATCGTGATTTTTGTATAAATATATTTTTTAAGATACTAATAATTAGGTACTTATAAATTAGTATTATCAATTATTTTGCATTTATAATTCCGCCTCTAGTATAAGTGTTAATTGAAAACTAACTTTATGTTTGAAAAAGTACTAGCAAAGTCGTTGAGTAACAAGCCACTGATGCTAACACAAATAGCATTGTCGTAATTAAATATTTCTAAATATTCATTTTTCATTTTGAACCTGTAGAAACAATTTATTATATATACTATTAGCTAAGTAATTGCATATTTAATTAAGTCGAAATATAAAACTTAGTTATTTTAATAATTTAAAAAATAAAAAACTGACAAACATTTCAATTTAATTTATGGTTGGAACAAAAGACAGTTATTTTTCATTAATTGAAATATTGCAATGCAGAGTACTTTCCAAAATACGCCGAGAGTATTCCTGATGGTGAAACGAGCGTTGCTTCATCGAACGCAGCTAAAGAAAACAACATCTATGTAGTTGGTGGTACGATGCCTGAAATAGGGGGCGATAAATTGTACAATACCTGTACTATTTGGGGTCCCGATGGAACTTTGATAGCAAAACACCGAAAGGTAAGTAATATATTCCTTTATGGCTTTGAATTTGAAAATATTGGGGCGAAGAAAGTGACTCTATCTAGGAATAATTTAGGAATATACATATGTACATACGTATACTATAACCAATTCTATAATTTACGGTTTATAAAATACGTTATGATACGGGAAACGCCCATTTTTGTTGTAATGTGTTTGTGTTGTATAAATTTTTCACATACTTAAAATATTATTATACTTATTTTTTCTCCTTTTTAAACATTATTAAATGATAGGATTTTTTAATAAAAGAAAGTGATAAAAACGCTGTCAGTTATTAAATAAAAAATAATTAAAGTTTAGGAGTTGGTAACTTTGATATTAAATTACAAAAGTTGCAGCAATAGAATTAGCGACTACATTTTTATGTTATTAGGTACATCTATTCGACATCGACATTCCTAATAAGATTACTTTTCGAGAGAGTGATTCACTCAGTCCTGGTAACTCCCTAACGACGTTCGATGTGAAGGGCTGCAAAATAGGTATTGGCATTTGCTATGATATTAGATTCGAGGAAATGGCACGCATTTATCGGAACAAAGGTACAGTAACTTAATCGATCAATACTTAACTAGCAAAAAATTAAATATCTTTCTTAAATATATTCTATATAAAATTAATATAATCTGTAACTCTGTATAAAAAGAAGCTTAATTTAAAAAACCAGTATATTTGCTGAAAATGAAACAAATAAAAGAATTAAAAGCACAATAAGAGGACTGTCCTCGCATATTCAGAAATGATGGAATGTGAACCGTGCAACTACGAAGTTAATTGGTATTCGGTGGCTTCATATTTCCTGCTTCTCTGGGTTAGGTTGCCAAATGCTGATATATCCAGCGGCATTCAATATGACCACTGGACCACTGCACTGGTCATTACTTCAGCGTTTCAGAGCGAATGATAATCAATTATACGTTGCCTGCATATCACCGGCTCGTGTTCCTTAAGCAAGTTACGTCGCATGGGGACATACACAGTTGACCAATCCCTGGGGAAAGATTCTTTACGATTTGGAAACTCAAGAGAATATGGCAGTCACCGATATCGGTAATTTACAGCTTAAAATTAAAAGCGAGAGATCCATGATGTAATTAATTTTTAGTCTCGTTAATTTATCGATTTAGCCATCTTCCTCTGTATTTGTTGAATTTATTAGTAAGCATTACTTATTACTTCGTATGTTTCTTTTTTCTATCAGATCTAAAAGTTGTTGAGGAAGTAAGGGCTCAGATACCTACATTTTCTCAGAGACGTACAGATTTGTACGACACTGTCTGTAAGAAGGAGTAACTCTACACTAAAACAGAAAATGTTTTTTTATAATATTTCTACTACGATATCCTTTTTTTGTGAATTATTACTAATTTCTTATCATTTGTACTAAATGAATGACTCAATTAAGAAAACCAAAACGTTATAAATAATAATCTGTATATCTTGTGTATCAACATGTAATTGGATATTATAATAATATAGGAATGCTATAATAATATAGGATAATAATATAGGAGAATAGTAATATAGAAAAAAACTACATGCTTTTAAACACCTTTAATATCGATCACATAAATTGTTATAATTCACAATGATTACGCATACATAAAAGACCCCTTGATAGTAAAATTTACGATCAAAAGGCAATTACGTATCGTTTAACAACATTTAATTTATAACACCTTTTAAACATTTAGACAGATTAACACATAACACTTCTTATATATAAACATCAATTCGAAGTTATCAGCTTGGAGAAATTGGTCGATTAATACCTGTAGATTGTCTGTCTCGATGAAAGACTTAAAGAGAGCAAAAACATGATAATGCCGCTAATATAATATTCCTTCTTTCTTGTATCTGTCTGCCTCTCAGGTCGTTTTACTAATTACAATAAGTAATTTCGCCTTCTTTGCGCTCTCTTTTAACGCATTCGAGACCGAAAGAAATTCATATCAGTCAGTAGGCAAGGGTATAGTATACATATTTTATATATAACTTATGTAGTAATGTATATATCATGTTAATTTCATATTTTTTTCAATATAGAATTATTATATATATATATATATATATATGACTGTACATAATACATTATAGAATAACATAGTATATAATTTTATATTTTAAAAATATGAGGCATACTATTTAAGATTGTCATCGATTTAAAATCAAAGTATGAAAAGGATACCCTGGAGAGAGTAAAACACAGAATCATTCTAACTAAACATTCAAATCGTAGCGACACCTAGGTATCGTCTTACAATTAAATCTCGGTCTCGAATGGATTAAAATGAAATACATACTTGCAGCTTCAACATCTTCAATATCGAGAAGATTCAAACTTTACAAATAAATGTAAATTGCGATGTAAAACAACGCGATGTAAAAAGGGAAAAAGGAGGAAAGAAGGAACAGGGAAGCAAAGAGAAGAAACGAATTTTTCATTTTCTCTTGCCAGGAATATAAGATGCTAAGTAATCTTCCTAAGTAATCTCCTCCAGCTTTTTCTAGTTTGATCAATAATTATTAGTACATGTTAGGAAAACAAATAGAATTTTTGTTCTCAAGCGAGGTATAATCTAAATTTTGTATGTACACAAAAATGTTAAATATCTGTAATAAACATGGTATAATCAATTTTTTTACATAAAATTATATTGTATAGGCTATTGTTATTTAAACATTTTAAATTGGATGAAGAAAAAAAATGACGCAAATAAAACGTAGGACATTTTAATTAAAGAGACTAATATAGAGATTTATCTACTTAACTGTGATTAAATCATCTCCACTTAACGCTCTACCTCTTCTATTAATTATGCTTCGTTAAACTATGATTACAGAGGATGGGTTTTTTGATAAAATGACATTCTGACAAATATATATAGATCGATATATATAGATATAGATAGACAAATATATAGATTCTTACAACAGTAGTTATGAATGAACAGTAGTTATTGTATCAATTCCGTTCTTCAGAAGCTTCATTTGTGAAAAGACAATTCGCCAGAATATGGATTCACTGTAGTTATAGCTATAGGATTTCAATCTAGTTGACAGACTTGCTTTACGTAGAGAATATCTGTCTCTTGTTCTACCTTATCGCGATTCTCTCCTCATCTTATACGCTTTGTCGAGCAAAGTAATATTGGCATATATCTCGGCTCGGGTTACAATCATTAGTTTCCGCCTAAACGGTTAGAATCACATAGCTCGCGCTCTACTCTCGTTTATTCAACATTCAGGCCATATGGTCGCATGCGACGAGTTTTATGTTAATTCCGACCGATTACAATACCTTTCTTTCGTTTACAAGGAACGACGAGACTGGCAGTTGCGTGATTTCCAATGCAAAAGCCGCGATATCTGCACGATAACCTAACCTCAACCGATTTTGTTGTACTATTCTTACGTGGACTTCGTTTGTACCACTTTCGTAACAAAAATAGAATACGTAGAACACAGCATTCCGTTATGCGATATTGTCGATTCCTAACATCCGAAAAATCAGAGATAATTATTTCCCTACAGTTGTACATTTGTGTGAAAAATTACGAACGTAAAGTTGTTTGGTGCATGCACAGTCCTCCCCTCCGCTGCATTTGCGTGGACATGCTAGAAAGATTCACTTTTCCACGGTGAAACTGTATGTATTATAATTTCATTTTTACAAAGGTCGAACATCCTACTATGCATAAATTTAATATTAATATAAGCAGGTTTCGTGTTAAGTATTACATCTGACGTATAAGCACACGTGTGTACGAGCCTTGGTTTTAAATGTCTTATAGTAGACACCGAAAAGATTATTCAGTTGGATATCTGACTCAATATCAATATTTTACTAGGAGATAACATGTTAAGAACACGTTGGTGGATGGCATGGGAGATGATGAATGAAGACATACTTCTGTGAGATACATAAAATAGTAGTCAGAACGTATTTTGGCGCTTGGGGACAGCAACAGCTTTTTTTTTTTTTTTTATTTATTTGTTGGAATTACAATCAATTCTCGCGTTGAGAATTTTCAGTAATTTTTCTGGCGTGGCGCAGTGACATGGCTGTTTATTTACAATAAGTTAATACTTATTATAGATAGGTATAATTTATAAGTATTATAAGTAAGTGCATTAGCTTAATTTGGATAATTAAATGAATCTAACGTTTAGGTCTAGCGGGTAGTGCCTCTTCAGCCTGCGAATCTGGTCCGTCGTATCGAGTAGTCCAGTGATTAGGGGGTTTCGGTGTTTCTTGACTCTTTTGCTATATCTGTCGCTATATTTTGCTATTTCCTCTTTGACTGTAGGTATCTTGAGGTCGCGATGGATGGTTTCGTTGGTAACATACCAAGGTGCGTCTATTAAGGCTCTTAGCGTTTTCGATTGGAATCGTTGTAGTATTTCGATGTTGGAGTTACTTGCTGTTCCCCATCGCTTCCTATATCCCTATATTCCGTACTTGCTTCGCTTGGTACTTTTATAATTTTCGCAGTTACAATAAAAAATTTAATTCTTAACAGATTAAAGATTTAACCTCTTGCTTTATAGTGTACAATAATTTTTTTTTTTTTTTTTTGTATAGGTTATGTGATCCATAGTTTGAGTAAGCAGTACACACACACACACACACACACACACACACACACACACACACACACACACACACACACACACACACACACACACACACACACACACACACACACACACACACACACACACACACACACACACACACACACACACACACACACACACACACACACACACACACACACACACACACACACACACACACACACACACACACACACACACACACACACACACACACACACACACACACACACACACACACACACACACACACACACACACACACACACACACACACACACACACACACACACACACACACACACACACACACACACACACACACACACACACACACACACACACACACACACACACACACACACACACACACACACACACACACACACACACACACACACACACACACACACACACACACACACACACACACACACACACACACACACACACACACACACACACACACACACACACACACACACACACACACACACACACACACACACACACACACACACACACACACACACACACACACAGATATATTTACGTGACAAGCTTTCATTTCAATCTATATTTAAGATTAATATTTTATCAGTTTCTGTTCGTAACAACATCGAAGTAGTCAATAAGTTTGAAGAGTATAATTAAGGAAGCTATGAAGCAAGAGGTTAAGAACAAATTCTGAAAGAGGTTATGTACAACTCAGTAGTACTGCTTTACATTACTTTGCGAATTACTTTTCAAGCATAAAAATAGTTTAACAGCCACTTATAGTTACTTCCTTACCATTACATTCATTAAATTCGTTTGATTTTGTAAACTAAATAACCACGCTGACCAGTCTCTTATTTAAAATAGAATTATTTTGTCATATATCCAACAGTTTACTTTCTCTTCGTAAATATTATTAATAATTTTATCAATTTCGTATACTTCCATCCTTCGTATAAGTGACAATAAATCAGAAGAGCTTCATAGCAATATTGAACAACATACAGTCAACTACAGCACCATTAGATACATCCACCATACAGTCAACTACAACACCATTAGATAACAGCAATACAATAGATTATTATTTTCTACGTGTCATTGATTCATCATCATCATTTTCCATTTTTTTAGCATATGTAAAAACGTATCTGACGTAATCTTACCTCGCTCTTTGAGTACAAAAATCCATTCAAATGAAACAAAGGGAAAAGAAATAAGAAAACAAACACTCACATACGAATCTTCATTACATAACTGTATGTACTCCTCGAGGTATAATTACTCAGACACGTTACAGCGTACCTTCTTCGTTCCCTGATGGCTGATGTTGATCGTTGACGTTTATAGTGAAAGAATTTCGTCAACGGCGCCATCTGGATCCCTGTTGAAAAATTAAACTAGCCGCAACAGCACCATTAAGCTCATCACCCAGAGTAGCTTTTGTTGCTGAGTCGTGGAGGAATTATTATCATCAACGACATAAACTTTACCAGTTCCGGTAACGTTCTTCAGATGGTCCAGGCATTCGAACTCGCAACATCGCTTTCCAAGACGAAATTTTTTGCATGTCTGTAGTAAAAAGAAATCGATCAATTGTACAGATCAATCGTCACTCGACTGCTCGAGAATTCAGATCATCCAGAGAATAGAATAGAGACGTGGAAAAATGTAGTGCGATCATCGCAGTGGGAGGAAATAGGGGGATAGGGACCAAATGAATGAACGAGATGTTAAGGACAACTGACGATAAGTTCTTCTTTTGTCGGGAATTGCATGTTTGTGAATGGTTTGTGGGTGGTTAGGTGGAGAGAATTGAAGAGTTTGGAGGTGACTGGAAGAGTGTTTTGGGCAAGGTAGATTGCAGAATGGTTGCGGTAGCATTGTGTTAATTATGGGTTTGTACATGTAATCTTTGTATGTATCACTACATACAACCTAACGTATATTTTTAATAATACATCAGAGTTTTAGTTATTTCATAGCTATGAATTTTATACTCTATAATCTTGACGTTTTATTTCACAGAAGCGTTTGAATATCCATAAAAATTAAATGAACCAATGTATTCATTATCTTATAGAGAAGATATATTATTTTTAATTATGTTCCAATTATTTATCATGATCCTGATTTCCTTATTCTGAAAATTTGAAAGGAAGTTTTGTAGTTTGATACTTTCAGCGACAAAGGGTCAATATTGCTTTAGTATATTTCGTCACATATACATGTATATCTATATGAATTGAGGACTGCTTCTATTTCTATGATAAGAGTATTACGGTGTTAAGCTCATATGTTTCTGTTTCTCCACTCGCGCTGCGCCATAATATCCTTTGATATTTCCGATCCTCTGGTCGTACGAGGAATTGCCGATACATTTTCTCGATGTCGCCAGTGAGTACGTACTGATGAGCGCGGAATCTAATTAATATACAAAATAAATTGTGAATTGATTCGAGAATATAGGATTTCCCCATTTTCATGATTATCGTGATTTTTGTATAAATATATTTTTTAAGATACTAATAATTAGGTACTTATAAATTAGTATTATCAATTATTTTGCATTTATAATTCCGCCTCTAGTATAAGTGTTAATTGAAAACTAACTTTATGTTTCAAAAAGTACTAGCAAAGTCGTTGAGTAACAAGCCACTGATGCTAACACAAATAGCATTGTCGTAATTAAATATTTCTAAATATTCATTTTTCATTTTGAACCTGTAGAAACAATTTATTATATATACTATTAGCTAAGTAATTGCATATTTAATTAAGTCGAAATATAAAACTTAGTTATTTTAATAATTTAAAAAATAAAAAACTGACAAACATTTCAATTTAATTTATGGTTGGAACAAAAGACAGTTATTCTTCATTAATTGAAATATTGCAATGCAGAGTACTTTCCAAAATACGCCGAGAGTATTCCTGATGGTGAAACGAGCGTTGCTTCATCGAACGCAGCTAAAGAAAACAACATCTATGTAGTTGGTGGTACGATGCCTGAAATAGAGGGCGCTAAATTGTACAATACCTGTACTATTTGGGGTCCCGATGGAACTTTGATAGCAAAACACCGAAAGGTAAGTAATATATTCCTTTATGGCTTTGAATTTGAAAATATTGGGGTGAAGAAAGTGACTCTATCTAGGAATAATTTAGGAATATACATATGTACATACGTATACTATAACCAATTCTATAATTTACGGTTTATAAAATACGTTATGATACGGGAAACGCCCATTTTTGTTGTAATGTGTTTGTGTTGTATAAATTTTTCACATACTTAAAATATTATTATACTTATTTTTTCTCCTTTTTAAACATTATTAAATGATAGGATTTTTTAATAAAAGAAAGTGATAAAAACGCTGTCAGTTATTAAATAAAAAATAATTAAAGTTTAGGAGTTGGTAACTTTGATATTAAATTACAAAAGTTGCAGCAATAGAATTAGCGACTACATTTTTATGTTATTAGGTACATCTATTCGACATCGACATTCCTAATAAGATTACTTTTCGAGAGAGTGATTCACTCAGTCCTGGTAACTCCCTAACGACGTTCGATGTGAAGGGCTGCAAAATAGGTATTGGCATTTGCTATGATATTAGATTCGAGGAAATGGCACGCATTTATCGGAACAAAGGTACAGTAACTTAATCGATCAATACTTAACTAGCAAAAAATTAAATATCTTTCTTAAATATATTCTATATAAAATTAATATAATCTGTAACTCTGTATAAAAAGAAGCTTAATTTAAAAAACCAGTATATTTGCTGAAAATGAAACAAATAAAAGAATTAAAAGCACAATAAGAGGACTGTCCTCGCATATTCAGAAATGATGGAATGTGAACCGTGCAACTACGAAGTTAATTGGTATTCGGTGGCTTCATATTTCCTGCTTCTCTGGGTTAGGTTGCCAAATGCTGATATATCCAGCGGCATTCAATATGACCACTGGACCACTGCACTGGTCATTACTTCAGCGTTTCAGAGCGAATGATAATCAATTATACGTTGCCTGCATATCACCGGCTCGTGTTCCTTAAGCAAGTTACGTCGCATGGGGACATACACAGTTGACCAATCCCTGGGGAAAGATTCTTTACGATTTGGAAACTCAAGAGAATATGGCAGTCACCGATATCGGTAATTTACAGCTTAAAATTAAAAGCGAGAGATCCATGATGTAATTAATTTTTAGTCTCGTTAATTTATCGATTTAGCCATCTTCCTCTGTATTTGTTGAATTTATTAGTAAGCATTACTTATTACTTCGTATGTTTCTTTTTTCTATCAGATCTAAAAGTTGTTGAGGAAGTAAGACAAGACGAAATTTTTTGCATGTCTGTAGTAAAAAGAAATCGAATCTGGTCCGTCGTATCGAGTAGTCCAGTGATTAGGGGGTTTCGGTGTTTGTTGACTCTTTTGCTATATCTGTCGCTATATTTTGCTATTTCCTCTTTGACTGTAGGTATCTTGAGGTCGCGATGGATGGTTTCGTTGGTAACATACCAAGGTGCGTCTATTAAGGCTCTTAGCGTTTTCGATTGGAATCGTTGTAGTATTTCGATGTTGGAGTTACTTGGACAGCAACAGCTGGTGATACTGTCATACACCTCCATTTATAAACTTTCGAAAATCGATGTGACCTTCAAACTTTAGTGTATTCTGTTTCACAGCACAAAATGTTTCCGAAACGTACGTTTATTGTTACAATAAACTTGACTAGTGGCTCTGAAATACTATCCTTGAAAAAACAATGGGGAAATTGGAGCAAAAGCAGAAGGAAATAAACAAAGACCTTGTTGGTTCGTAAAAATAAAATATGCTACAGGAAAAACTTTTTCCAACGGATTGAGATGCGACAAGCTTTAAAAGCTATGACGCGAATCGAGCGTTTGTCTACAAGAGCGCATTTTCGGTGGATATATATGTCGGAATGACATTGGGGATAGGGTTGTCGGTGTTTGAGGAGTCTTCATTGAAGGTAGCCATCGTTGCGGTGTAACGAAGATACGATTTATTGACACAGGTATGAATAACACAGGTTTGACAATCTACCACGGCGGTGAGACGTCCGCGACACTAGTGACAATGGTCTCCGGTTCGATAACGAATCCGCGGCCAACGGGATGACAGATGGGCGTTCTCGCTGAATCTAAGTCTGATTCGTAAAAATAATTGCTGAGCGTAAAGACGTTACTCTTTGGTCGACGGGAGCGCGTAAAAGAATGCCCGTCCCGTCCCGATGATGCCACAGAGGAAAACTATAATGGGGTGTGTCTAAGGACACGAGATCATCGGATTCGTCGAGGAAAGCCTTCGTTTAGGAAGTAAGGGAAATTGACGTTGCTGCTAATTGGTCAATCTCCATATCGGTGGTTAGAAAAAGATGGTAGCCGCCCTCGAGGGAAAGTTGCTAGTGGGAGACGTCGCTCGTTGAAAAATATGTCTCCCCTATCTTCCCGTAGTTGGGACAAAGACTGTTTGTCTGTTTGAAGGACTTTAGTTAACTAAACCTTAAGATTTATAACGGGCCCTCGGGCTAGCCGAACATGTACTGCGGAGACGCATCGACATCTGGCAATCATCTTACTCGAAGAATAGGGTCTGCGTGTGGCGAGCCACGGGACAGAAACCGTGGGAATGTTTACTGTCGCGTGTCGCCACGAATATTTCTTTTAAGGAGAGCTATAGAATTACTCCATACCTTTGTTAGGCAAAGCGTTCATCCCTTGACCGCGGCTACGTTGGGCGACAGACTGTCACCTCGAGCCAAAGCTCACCGTCACTAATCTCGAACAATTACAATCGGATTGAATAACTACAATAGTTTAGTTACAGTTATAGTAGACTTTAGATTGCAATGTTGCGGGGCTATCCAAAGGTTCCGGTGTCCTTTCATCTCCGACATATAGATATACATGTATATGTGACGAAATATACTAAAGCAATATTGACCCTTTGTCGCTGAAAGTATCAAACTACAAAACTTCCTTTCAAATTTTCAGAATAAGGAAATCAGGATCATGATAAATAATTGGAACATAATTAAAAATAATATATCTTCTCTATAAGATAATGAATACATTGGTTCATTTAATTTTTATGGATATTCAAACGCTTCTGTGAAATAAAACGTCAAGATTATAGAGTATAAAATTCATAGCTATGAAATAACTAAAACTCTGATGTATTATTAAAAATATACGTTAGGTTGTATGTAGTGATACATACAAAGATTACATGTACAAACCCATAATTAACACAATGCTACCGCAACCATTCTGCAATCTACCTTGCCCAAAACACTCTTCCAGTCACCTCCAAACTCTTCAATTCTCTCCACCTAACCACCCACAAACCATTCACAAACATGCAATTCCCGACAAAAGAAGAACTTATCGTCAGTTGTCCTTAACATCTCGTTCATTCATTTGGTCCCTATCCCCCTATTTCCTCCCACTGCGATGATCGCACTACATTTTTCCACGTCTCTATTCTATTCTCTGGATGATCTGAATTCTCGAGCAGTCGAGTGACGATTGATCTGTACAATTGATCGATTTCTTTTTACTACAGACATGCAAGAAATTCCGTGTTGGAGAGCGATATTGCGAGTTCGAGTGCCTGGACCATCTGAAGAACGTTACCAGAACTGGTATAGTTTATGTCGTTGATGATAAGAATTCCTCCACGACTCAGCAACAAGAGCTACTCTGGGTGATGAGCTTAATGGTGCTGTTGCGGCTATTTTAATTTTTCAACAAGGATCCAGATGGCGCCGTTGACGAAATTCTTTCATTATAAACGTCAACGATCAACATCAGCCATCAGGGAACGAAGAAGGTACGCTGTAACGTGTCTGAGTAATTATACCTCGAGGAGTACATACAGTTATGTAATGAAGATTCATATGTGAGTGTTTGTTTTCTTATTTCTTTTCCCTTTGTTTCATTTGAATGGATTTTTTTACTCAAAGAGCGAGGTAAGATTACGTCAGATACGTTTTTACATATGCTAAAAAAATGGAAAATGATGATGATGAATCAATGACACGTAGAAAATTATAATCTATTGTATTGCTGTTATCTAATGGTGTTGTAGTTGACTGTATGGTGGATGTATCTAATGGTGTTGTAGTTGACTGTATGTTGTTCAATATTGCTATGAAACTCTTCTGATTCATTGTCACTTATACGAAGGATGGAAGTATGCGAATTGGGAGAAGTCAGGTTGAGAGATGCAAGATTTATACGCTCGTTCTGTCAGTTATCCCAGTGTCTGTTACGCGATAGAAAATGAACGAACTGAATAATAAATGCATTATCGGCATGAAGATTGCTTGATGTAGGCCACCGCTTTTTTTCTATCCTTCCGATACCATTTTTCTTTTTTTTCTTTTTTTGCGAAACACTTTGCTAGTCGTGAGAAGCAGCAATTCCCTTCTGCGAATCAATTACGGTTCACGAGAAATTGTATTATAGCCTGGAACGTATTCAAATTATCTTCAATTATTCTCGGCTGTTTCCATTTCCATTCGTCTCTTACGTAAGTACTCGTTTGATGTACGTACATAGTGAGACAATAATCGTTAACACCTTTAATGTCTTCAGTATTATAGAATAAGACGCGAAAATACGTTGAAACCTGACTTTTAGATTCGCGAGACTCTATAAGGCTTCGAAAGTCTCTTGTTTCAGGCCGAATAAAAAATTGTAGATGAAGAATTACATTGCGAGGTCTGTTAAGGAAAATTTTAAATCGTATCGTTGTAATAGGATTATTTCAGAGAGGGAAATTACGTGTTGCGTGCGAAGCCACGAGCTTTCTTTCAGGCTAATATACATAATTGTCCTATCGAACTTTCCATCTAAACCGTTGCGCTCACACGTGGATTTTGCATTTCAATTTTCTTACTTACAGTCCAGTCCAGTGAGACCAAGTTAAATTTTTCAGCCCTCCGAGGTAGAATATGTTTTATAGAGAGACGTACAACGCCATGAAGGGGAGACAGATCAATAAATTGGGTTATCTTTAAATTACTGACAATCATTTCATCGACGCGGTTTCACCGACACCGAGTCCCCCGGCAACGTCTGTCAAAGCTTATTTACCGATACACTGAAATCAACCACAATCATTTTACCGACCTCTTCCTTTGCTGACAGTTATTATACTCGCTGTCATATGTTATCGTTGATTATACATCTTTATTTACAAATTCGTTCCTGTGTATAACGAAACAAAGGAAGAAACGAAAATGATACGTTTCATGACGCATTGTTAAATTATTAATTAACGAGAGTTACATATCTACATGAATGCTTTGAAATGTCAGTTATAATTCATGAAAATGGATACAAGCCATTTTACTATACATAAATAGAATTATAAAGACATGTTACGTACTAATGCTTTTACGAAATATATTTCTGTATACGTTTGACGTTTCTGTATTATTCCTTATGTGCTTTCTGCTCTTGTGTTTAGCTCGTCGGAAGTAAAAATACGTTAAGCGAATCAGCTAATCTATTCGAGCGTTTCAACGGCTCAGTCTTCTCTTATGCAACTACCAAAAGAGAAGATAAGTCTTTGGTTATACAACATTTCATAACGTCCAAAGTAACGGGGCACTAATTAGTTGCAACTTTAAGACAGACCAGATATCAGTCATCGTCCGTAAATACATTTATTACGATCGTTTAAAGTTTAAAGAAACACCGTTATAAAGTCGTAATACGAGACAAAGCGAAGAGAAAGTAAACTGTTGGATATATGACAAAATAATTCTATTTTAAATAAGAGACTGGTCAGCGTGGTTATTTTGTTTACAAAATCAAACGAATTTAATGAATGTAATGGTAAGGAAGTAACTATAAGTGGCTGTTAAACTATTTTTATGCTTGAAAAGTAATTCGCAAAGTAATGTAAAGCAGTACTACTGAGTTGTACATAACCTCTTTCAGAATTTGTTCTTAACCTCTTGCTTCATAACTTCCTTAATTATACTCTTCAAACTTATTGACTACTTCGATGTTGTTACGAACAGAAACTGATAAAATATTAATCTTAAATATATATATATATGTACTACTTACTCAAACTATGGATCACATAACCTATACAAAAAAAAAAAAAAAAAAAAAAAAATTATTGTACACTATAAAGCAAGAGGTTAAATCTTTAATCTGTTAAGAATTAAATTTTTTATTGTAACTGCGAAAATTATAAAAGTACCAAGCGAAGCAAGTACGGAATATATGCGGAATATGAATCGCTCAACTAACCAAAGAGCGGCTCAGTGACAAAATTAGTAAAGTAAAGACCACAAATATTACAACATTATATTCTACCACAAAATAATTCTCTATACAAAAAAGGTACACAACGAATCGATTTTTCACAACGATAAGAGTCAACAGAACCAATCAAGACCAGACGAGACTCTCATAAGACAACGATATCAGAGGGATCAAATCAGCGACTTCAATCTATGTTACAGAGTATAGTTATCAAGAAAAATTGCTCTTTTCATGAAAAGTATGGTAATGATACTCTTATAACACATTGTATATCTGGCAGTCGGATGTGCCCGTGGTCATCGGAAATGTAAAGACGACGCTTTTAGAAAGTGATAGCGCCATCGCGTATTAAAAACGCGTTAGAAGAAGGACGGTTTCGCTATCCAAGGCGAATCGAAAAGTGTGCGTGTTGCGAGAATCAGAGTTGATCGAGACGTCGAAGCATAGAGTCGTTAGAATTGAGTTGCGAGTGTTGTCGAGTGTTAGAGTTGCTAGTGAGAGAGAGAGAGAGAGAGAGAGAGAGAGAGAGAGAGAGAGAGAGTTACCAAATAGTTGTCAAGTTATTTGTTGTAAATACGAGCGTTGCATTTAGTTTTCCTGTTAATCAAACATCGTTTCTCTGTCTAACTAATATCTGTATTTTCAATCCATTATTAATATATTCCGATATTACAAGTGGGGGCTCGTCCGGGATTGAATAAGACAGAGAAACGATACGATTTAACGGAGCTATTTCTGCGGGAGTAGAAAAGAATAGAATAAAATGGCAAACGTTGAAGACGAACGATTGTCGGGTGAAGAGGATTTGACGCTGGAGGAGCTGAGGAGTAAGCTCGCACAGATGAATCTGCCTATATCCGGTGCGAGATCAGTGCTGGTTGCCAGGTTGAACAGAGCGTGCAAACCTGGTCGATCTACTCCTAAGGATTCGAAGCGTGGCGAAGAACCAACAAACCAGCGAGATCTAAGAAGCAAGCAGAGAGCCGAACGCAGTCAAGAGGGAGAGGAAGACCTCGAGAAGCTGAGGACGAAAGAGCTGAGAGCGCGTCTCGTTAGCTTGGGGTTGAAGGTAACGGGAAGAAAATCCGAACTACGCGCGCGGCTACAGGCGGCCCTAGAAGGAGACGATGTATCGTCGGAAGAAGAGAGCTCCGACGAAAGTGAAGGCGAGGACGATAAACAAGGCGCGCGAGAATACAGGAGAGGCACGCGAGCGGTGTATCAGGACCGCGATGAGTAGCAGCAGAAGGTATGCGTCGGTTCGATGTTGAGTCTTAAAGACGTGGAAGACTCATTAGAGAAATTCAGCGGGGATGATCTGCTGAGGGTAAATCAGTGGGTGGAAGACTTCGAGGAAATGGCAGAAGTGTGGGGTTGGTCAGACGCCCACATGGTGGCCTATGCTAAGAAATTACTCGCAGGCTCCGCTCAGGCCTTCGTACGACAAAAACGATGCGCGAAGTCCTGGGCAAAGCTAAAAAAGGCGTTGAGGAATGAGTTTGAAAATGTAGTAAGCGACCAACAGATACATGGCGAGTTATCCCATAGAAAGAAGAAAGCAGATGAGAGTCTGCAACAATATATGTATCACATGTGCGGGATTGCAAAACAAGGAAGGGTTGATACGCAATCCTTGATAGACTACATTATTCAAGGCATTCCCGACGAGGTCGCGAACAAGACTGTGCTATACGGAGCCAGGAATATCGAGCAATTAAAAGAGCGTTTCAGGCGCTACGAAGCGATAAAAAGAGATATGGAGATGAGGACGAAATTTGAGGAGCCGAAGAGTAACAGGGTAAAGCCGGTGGCGAAGCTGTCCGAAACCGAGAGGAACAAGGAACCCGGTCGATCTGGAGATGCGAGGAAGACGCGATGCTACAATTGCTTCAAATGTAGGGAGTACGGACACATCGCATCAAGTTGCGACAATTTGGGTGAGCCCTCAAAAAAAGTTTACAGCGTGTTTCGGTCGTTACAAACAAGGCGTGGTAAGGATGTTAAGATGGAAAATTTCAAATTGAGCGCGTTGATAGACACCGGTAGTGAGCTGACTCTAATGCGAGCAGATCAGCATGTGAAAATCGGAGCGCCCAGATTAAGTCGGGAAATCGTTGGATTTGGCGGTGTCGGTTCCGGAAGGAATTTTACGCTCGGGAAATTTTCCACGAACATTATTATAGACAATGAGTCGTACTGTATAACCATACACGTAGTTCCAGACACAGTGATGCAACATTCGCTTATTATTGGCGCAGACTTTTTGGACACTGTTGAAATAAGTATAAAAGGGGGAGAATCTTTTATTAGTAGAATAAAGGACGAAAATCCCGATGAGTGTCCGGAAGTCCTCAAGATAGATGTAGAGACACAGGCGAGTGAGATAGATTTGTCACACGTTAAGGACATGCAACATAGGCTAAAAAGAGATTTGAAGAGAACCAAAGCATTGCTAAGAGACGCTCAAACGATGCTGGAGAGATCGAAAGGTGACTCGACGGGTAAAGCAGCTTTACGACAGCTGAAGAACCAGTTAGAAGATGCAGAATGCGCTAGAGCAGTTGCAGTTAAAGCGAAACAGGCACCGGAGCAAGAACCGAATGAGACGCAGGCTTCGTTGCAGGAAGTACTGCGGCAACGTTCCGAAGCAGAAGATCGTGTTAATGTAGCTAGTCGCGAACGAACTGAGCTACTGTCGCAATTGGAAGAAAATAAAGAAGAGTTAGCAGAAGTTTTGAAGAAGTATCGGGCAGCTGTGCAGCAAGTGTCGGAGGAACGGAGAATAGTGGCAAGACACGTGGTGATTGGTAAAGTGGACCACGAGATGGTGTCCTCGTCGGATTCTTGCGGCCAGCAGGAGGACTTAGCGAACATCACGAGGAGGAAGAATCTGGCTAAACAACAGCAACAGGATGTTGTTGATGATATTTGCGAATTTACTGAGAAGGATAGCGTTGCGGATGTGAGGGTTGTTTCAAGTTTTCGGATAGACTCGAAGAGAGTGAATGCAAGGCGAACGAAAAGACAAGGGAAGTCGCACGTGCGGAATCCCTCCAATAATATCGATATACAGAGGATGTGGATGACGAGGACGACGATGGGATTGTCGAGGACACGATGAACGTGAAGACCTTCGAAAAAGAAGAGATCATAGTCTCGGTAGATGGTAAGTTGTTAACGTCTTCCATGTACGAACCGAGCCTACGAAAATGTCACGATGCTGCCACGACGATCAAAGCCCCTGACAAGAGTGAAATGGGTAAACAAACAACGGAGAGGAAGATAGAGGAAGAGCGAAAGAGGAGCAGTAGCATCGAGGACGAACAGGCCGCGGTGTTCCAAGAGGAACGAGATCAGCTGCGTGCGGACGCAAAGAGACGGATTGAGGAGATCCAAATCCGAAACAAGCGGGCGTATAACAGGAGACGCAAGAAGGCGACAGCATACAGGACGGGAGATCTAGTGGCAATCGAGAGGATGCAGAGGGGTCCCGGGCTAAAGCTGCATCCGAAGTTTCTTGGACCGTATCGGGTGATAAAAGTCCTGCGAAATGACCGATGCATAGTGCAGCGAGAGGGGGAGCACGAAGGGCCACGTACAACTTCCACGGCAGCCGATCACATGAAATGGTGGAATGCTGACGATAGTGATGTAAGTGCGAGCGGCGATGATGAGCACATCTGAGGGCAGATGTGATTGTCAGGAAAGGCCGATTGTAATATCGTAGAATAGCTTTGATTGGAGATCGGCTGAAAATAGAAAAACCGTGTACGTCGTGTTTCTGTGGTTCGTTTACATTTAAGAGTGCCTACGTGACTAAAGGCACGTAGTTGGTAGTTCTTACATAGGTATGAGGGAAACAATAGACAACGTTAGAAGAAGGACGGTTTCGCTATCCAAAGCGAATCGAAAAGTGTGCGTGTTGCGAGAATCAGAGTTGATCGAGACGTCGAAGCATAGAGTCGTTAGAATTGAGTTGCGAGTGTTGTCGAGTGTTAGAGTTGCTAGTGAGAGAGAGAGAGAGAGAGAGAGAGAGAGAGTTACCAAATAGTTGTCAAGTTATTTGTTGTAAATACGAGCGTTGCATTTAGTTTTCCTGTTAATCAAACATCGTTTCTCTGTCTAACTAATATCTGTATTTTCAATCCATTATTAATAAATTATAATTAATCGAACAAAATTACACCTTTAATATATTCCGATATTACATTACCGTGATGTAATATTTATCATGCTTATTTTGTACGTAAAACGAATCGTTGGAATATTCCCGAAGCTAACGAAGCATTTCCCAAAAGTTAAACCGAAGAGATTAACGCGAATAGTTAAGTGAAATTTTTCCATTAACTTGCTGACCAACCGGCAAATAAAAAATCATAAAAATTGTTTCAATGTGTTGAGGTCACGCATAACTTCTTTTTTCATTGACGATTACCAAACAGGTAAAATTTCGAAATTGTACGAAGGCCACGTGACCAGATCGTATTGGAATTTGAAGTGCATGGAAAAAGACAACTCGAAGTACAAACCTTGAGCTGTACTACTCGAAGTACAAACGTGAACTAATGGATGCAGAAAAGCAATTAACGCCAAACATCCGAACAGCATCTTGGAGCCCGTCATTGTTCTGAAATAAAAGAAGTGACGAATTAAAAAGACGCAGGACTAATAATAATAAAGGAAACTTAGTTCGTATTATAAATTGAATTTACATCAGAAAAGAAGCACGATCAAGCGAAACAGATCGTAGAAATGACAAATATCATCGATATACGTTTCAGTGTAATTTCACTTTTGAAAATTATTTAGTTTAATACGATCGTATTCATCGCTCCGAAACTTTCATTGTGCTGCAATTTGTGCTGCGTCTTTTTAATTTCTCTATCTTTCTGTGTTTTCGGAAAAATTACTTGAAAGATTAAGAATTGCTTGCCTTATTTTATTTTCGATTAGTTAGGATTTGATTATTCCAGGTAAGGTTTATTATTTATAACAGGTTTTATCACTTGTTTATTATTTAGGAGTTTGTTATTTTAGGATTAGTACCTTTTAGGATTTCTTATCCTTCGAGTTTCTGTTTCAGATATCTAGGTCTATTTCAAGATGTTTTATTACATTAGGATTATTTATTCGATTAAGATAATTTAAGAGTTTCACAATGTACAAAGAAATAATCGCGTGAAATTTAGATTTATGCTTTAAACGTATTAAACACGCGGTAATTTCAATGTCTATAGCCTCGAACGTGTTCTGATTAGTTGTGTCATTGTCTGTGACATTGAAATCACAAAAATCCATTGCAAGTGTGCTGTCATGCAATGTGGATGTAATTGGGTTTTTTGGGGTTAGGTTGGGGTTAGGTTGTATCATCTGATTTGTACAGTACTATTTTAACGCAAGGACAGGAAAGTTATTATATATTTCCCGTCCATTATTTGAATCGTTGTGAAGTGTAACGAATTATATTCGATTCGAGGAGATGTTAATGAATTAGCCATTTCATATGTAATTACATGGAAATAAAAATCATTGCAAAAGTAATTGATCTAATGACAACGGAATTTCCAATATTTTTTTGTTTCGTCACCTCTTTTTCGTAATATATCTTTTATAGGTACGTGATTTATTAATCGTTCGAATGGAAATAATTATTCGTATAATATTCAAACGATTCTAGCCATAAAATAAATTAAAACGATACCTGTCAATGATATGCAATCTGCGTATGACGTCAACCTCGATCTATGCTTATACAAGAAATTTTATCAATCAATGACTAGATATACAATAATCAAATATTATAAAATTTCCTGAAAACCTTTAGGTGTTAATATCTTTAATATTTGCAAGTTATTGTTTAGCGCTAATTAGTTAGAATGTAACAAGTGGTGTACCAGAATTGAGATAATTAAGCCACACGAACAATCTTATTTAGATCTTTTTAATTTTTTAATTCTCTTTTGCTCTAATACTTCGTAAAATTAATCTTCATTAGCTACTACACTTCATAGAATAACAAGAGATAATTTTTCTTATATAACGTTTCATTCATAAAATCTATCATTAAAGTATATCTTCATAAAAATATCATTCCATACTAACGGTATATTTGGTGTCATACGAGATAACAGTTACCAGTGATGACATATGTAACTTTATAAAGATATCTCGTTTTATTATATATTAAAAGAATGTACTCATTGCTGCTATATTTCAGATGAAAAAAAGGCGGCAACGATTTTACAGTAAAATCGTTCGTTTACAACTGATTCATTTACATTTCATGATAATACTGTGCATTCTGAATATGCTATGATTTGGTTTAAAATAATAAATAGTCCATTCTTGCATACTATTGCTCCAGCTTTACTTGTATTTTCGATATTGGTATAAATAGAAAGACAATTAATGTCGTTCGAGTCTATTTTCGGATCATTTATATTACGTTTAATCCATATAGTTATCATATGAGACATAGTATCGTAAAATTTGGAAGAATAAAACGTTCGTACAGGAAGTACATTTTATAAGAACTCCAACAAATCTGCGTGTGCACCTAAAATACAAACTGATAGTGATAGTGATTGTTCATAAGTTTATATACATTATCTAATGTCAATCGAAGGTATCAATTCTTTTTCTCCATAAGAGTACTTTTTCATTTATATGTGTTCAAAAATACATGTGTTCAACCGTGAAGCATATGTCACCTACAACGAAAAAGAGTTTTCCTATACTTAATATTTCCTTTATATACCTATGAAAGTCTATTCTTCGCGTAGTATGAAATTATGAATAAATCTGGAATATTGTTCAATCTGAAAAGAAAAATAACTTATTGACATCATTCATTGATACGAGATTCAGAATGTTTGTTTTGTCTTGCAGAAAAAGAAGGCAGCCCTCCCTTTCTTTTAATGTGAAATAGAAAGCGAAAATTTGAAAACAGATTTTTTGGAAATTTACTTGCAAATATCGTTTTCAATATCGTGATTTTCTTCCCAATGGTACTGTACTTTCAAATTTTCCAGTATCCCTCTAAAAACAAAAAGTCGAACCTCGTTATTGTTAACGTAGGCATTACAAGGAAGCGAAGTATTAGAAAGCAGCTCCTTTTTATTATGGATTTCTCTATAATCATGTAAATAAGAAATTCCGGAAATTTTTTCCTCAAGAATTTAATTCTTGTGTTTTGATTGATAATTATTACACTGCATACTAACTTTTCGCATACTGTTCGCGTCTAACAGTTTCCTAATAATAACTACTTCAAAATTACATATGTTCTTGCACGAATTCAAAAGTACGTATGATACAATTACAATTGATTCTAAAATAATAATTATTTAAAGATATTAAGATACTAATTAAACGTTTCACTGTATTTCAAAATCTGGAACAACAAATTTTTATTTATAAAAAATGAAACTGTCTTTATATATTCTTTGTCATGATGCTATTTCTTATTACCGTGTCGACATTTTTTAAAATTCATTTTGTTATCTCTACGCAATAGGAAAATTCATATACTGCTTAATATTTTTTGCATATTATCCATCCACCGCATGATATCTTCTGAAAAATCAAAATATTAATGTTATATTATTACAATGCTTCTTAAATATCAATTTTTGACAAATTTGAAATCCAATATATTTTGCACAATTATTATTTATCAAAAAATTCCAAGTTAGTAACTTTCTTTTCAAATGGCAAATAACATATACTTTGACTTACCTGTAAGTTTTTGTTCCTAATCATCATTTCCTCTTATAGAACATCATTATTGTTCTTATAATTACTACCAGTGTCATAGATATTGTAGTGGCTACAACTGAATTAATAGAAAATGATAAATAACTGTGTATAACACTAACACATAATTGTGTATAACAATGACACATAACTTTTACTTACATATCTGTCGATAAGGGATTACTTACTGTGATATCCTGTTGATGTTTCTTAAGGCACTTGATTAGGTGCGATACGGTATCATTCCTTATGGTATACTGTAGATAAGTATTTTAGAAAATAACAAGAATAAATCTAAATTATTCAGAGGTTCCAGTTTCGGCTTAGACATAAATACAGGACCATTTGCAAAGAAGAAAGGGTGCGTTTCTACAGCCTCGTTATAGTAACCATGAATACCAATCTCTGAATTACTGGTTACTAAACATAAATATCCTATAAAATTTAATATATTTCTTTAATTTTTAATACATACATGAGTTAGTAGTTCTAAATTATGAATCATCCTACCTGTGATATTACGCTTTTCCTTATAATATCATCACTCGAGTGAACAACATTAAGATCATGTAAACCATGTCATCCTATCTTACTGCGAAGATACTTAGTTATGTTATCTAACATTATAAAAATATCATCAAATTCAAGTCCTTTTATTCACATCACATGGCCACGACGATCTGGTTCTTCGTTATATAATGTTCTAAAATTTGTCGTATATATAGGATGTACAAACCGTGATATCAAGGTATCAGTTCTTCCTTCCCAAGGGACAGTTTCATTAAAATTCTGATAGAATTAAAAATTAATTATTAATATTCTAACAATCATATATGTTAAATACGTTATAGTCAACGATATATACCTGAGCGAATGTAGGGGTGATTCCTTGATAATTATAAATGTCATCAGCCCACATCATTGTGCCACTTCTTTGTACTCCAGCCTCTAGATTAACAGCCTAAACAAACATACGAAATTTTATAGAAGCTGTACAAAATATAGTATATATGCGCAATATTGAAGCGTTCAAGGGGATATAAAGGTAATGTACATCACATACACGTGTACTCTCATGCAACAAAATACAATTAGATTTAATAGTATAAGCTCTTTTATTCATCATAATAGATTGGAAATTTAAGTGTCTTACGAGGGTGAGTAAAAAGTTACCCGCTCTGTCGGTGTAGAATTTATTTTAAGCAATTGTCAAAAAAGACATACATCATTTTTTGACATAATCACTCGATTTCTGTATACACTTTGTCCATTTGCCGAAGGACCTTTGTATTTTCTCATTAAAAAATGTTTTGGGCTGAGCTGCGAACCACGAATGCATCGTCGTCTTCACCTTTTCATCAGCTTTTTCGGCATCCATCTCGCACAAACTTTTTAAAATCCAAATCTGTCGTGCACTATTGCATAAGCAGAGCCGTGGCTGATTTGCAAATGATTTGCCACATTATCCAGTGTCACTCGTCTATTCCATAGAGCATAAGTTCATGAGCACGTTCAATGTTGTCATCGTGGATGTGGACGGGCGTCCAGCTGTTTTTTCATAACACTCGTGCGATCTTCTTTGAACTTTTGTGCCCATTCAAACACACTTCGTGACAAAACACTTTCTCCATAATGTGCATTAAATCTTTGATAAATATAGGCATCAAACATAACCTCCGACCACAAGAAACGAATCACAGCATCCTGCACTGTTTTCCTGCAAATCACCATTGCAAAGCGCCATTACTCGCGCAACGGTCACAAACGAATTGACGTAACACAAAGAAACCTGCGCAGCAGCACTGAACAGATATTGACGTCATACGAAGAGTGCAGATGGATCAATACGGTCGACAGAAGTTTTAACTATCTGGAGTGCGGATAAATTTTTACTGAGAGTCGTATAGGAATCTATAATCTGTAAGTACACCTTTGGCTGAATGGAAATTTCTCTTACATATAGTCAAAAATGCTGAAACTGTGTATTGAATTGGAAAGTGATAAAAAATAAGTGAAGTTTCGAGGTTGCATGTGATTGCATGAGTACACAGGACGTTTTTAGCGAATAAAAAATAATTTTGAAAGACACGAGACTTATCTTGTATTTTATGCACTCTCTGTGTCCGAATTTCCAGAAGCTCTCTATCTTATGAAGTGTTTTAGATTAGCCGGAAAATTTTGTACGTACGTACAAGAAGTATACGATCTAAGTGGAATATTCCATTATTCTCTTGATACAACAGAAACGAAATTTACAGAACTTCTCAGAAAGTTGGTTTATTATTACCAAATTTATAGAATTAATATACGTTTATCATCTTTACATACCTAAGTCGTGGAGGTTTATCGTGCGTAAAAAATTAGTGTCGTTTCAAAGTTACATTTCGTACATTTTAAGCCTATAATTTGTAACGTACAAAACAATGTAAATTTGAGCTGTTTCTTATCTCCACAATAAGAAAATCCAACTTTACGTTTTTTACACAATGATATTTATGGAACAGTAATATCATATTATTGCATCGCTTGGAGAATGAAGTCAAGGTACGATGTGACCCTAGTGTAAACGCTGGGATACCCAGCTGTGCCGCACTTATAAGCATAAGACACAATACCTATTAAATACGAGGTTAATTCATGTTGTATCAGCAGTGGTCCGCCGCGGTCAGCCTGAAAGGATCGTTAAATTTTTAATCAAAGATACTGAAATATATCGATCGAATTGTATTGAAATTATACTTATATACAGTAATAATCTTCTATTGATTTGTGTATTGAAATACTCCAATTTATAACGTACATGTTATATGTATTTTGAGCAAAACTAAGATTAGAAGGAAATTAGATTAAATACCATAACGAGGTGTGAGAAGTGGGCAAAACTATTAAATTGTGTTTATCTATTATTTTTAATGTTTAAGACGTCGATTTGATGTTAATTCGAATCGACGTGTCTTCAGATACCGTATAGTTTGTAGTAACTCTGTAACTTAATTACCGTACAAGAATCCTCTCCACCCTGAGCATGTTCGGCGCATATTATACCATCAGTGATATCAGGTGCATTAGGAAATTTGGAATAAGCTATTTTGCATTCGGCGTTCTTAATCACTGGCATTTGTACTTCCATTAATGCATTACGTCGTGGTCGTCCTACGAAGAAAATAAGAAAGATATTTAAGACTGGAACTATTTAATTTTATTATAAAATTGATATCACTTACTATATCTTAATGCTCCCGATCCAGCAACAAGGGGGTTATAGCCGACGAAGTTGCTCTTTCGTAGGGGCTCTTTCGTACAAATGGGATATACGTACCCTGAAAAATAAAAAAATAAATGAAAATGCAGGAAACGAATGACCAAAAGTATGAGAAAGAATTATACACGCTTTATGACACAATATATGTGTACAGTAAGAAATTTCAGGATATGATACTTCAGTAATACTCAATAGCATATATATATATATATATTTGAGGACTTACTCGAAAATGGCACCTCCTCCACCAATCTAAGAATGGCAATATTATGATTGTGTATGTTTTCTATTCCATCCATATGTGCACAATGTGCTGCGGTCAAAACATGCCTAGCCGATATCAGGGAACCTCCGCACTTCCATAGTGGTTTGTCTGGGTTTCGGGGATTACGAAAACCTAATGCAGCGATCCATGGCCAAGCGCCTAAAATGCAATAGTCATAGTTGTGAATATACATAATTTTTTCTCACATAACGGGTAACAACGATTATTACCTATTCGATATTCGATCATACAGCAGACGATAAGTACATACGTACAAATACTCTGAAATAGAGATTTGATAAAGACAGAAATTAAATTTTTATTCCAGTGGAATACAAATTATTAAATAATTCTATATAATTTCTATTTGAACTATACTGAACTATAAAGTTCAAACGTGTAATTTCTGCCCTAACAGTTTTTGATCTCTATCCATATTATTACTCCTATATCAATTTTTTATTTCAAGCAAAAAGATACTCTTCCTAACATGAAGTAAAAGAAAGAAATAATTCAAGTTAATAAGTAAAGTTACTACCGATAAAATCATAGCATTATTATTTAGTCTAATTGAAATGTACATTGATGTGCTGTTTAATGCCTTTAAAGTTCATTCTTTGCAGTAAATGGCTTATTATTAATCGGAAAGAAAGACATAAAACGTACCAAGTTCAGCTGGTTTACCATCGACCACCCTGGTATGAGAGACGTTGCTAAAACCACAGTATGGTGGTCGCAAAGCCTTATACTTATACACAGTTTTTATTAAAATTTCTCTCTTCTCTTTGTTTGGATCGTTCGGACAGCAAACGATCGTAACATTGCCCTGGTATCTGCACACTGATCGTCTATAAAAATCGGTGGCTGTACGGTACTGTATCTGCCATATTTCTTGCAGAGGTTTACATTTTCTGTAGTCAAGGCACCTGCCTTCTTGATTGTCCGGTGTGGTACATTCTGGATCAAACAATTTTAAAACATTTATACAGTTCAAAGATGCGTAAGAAAGCGACACCGATTACTCAACTTTCGAAGTAAAAGGCCGATCAAGTCCACCGGATTGCCCTACAGACACGTATTAATCCGTAAGAGTTAGTCATCATGTTGATAATAATTATCTAAAGAAACTTTTCACGTGAAAATATAAAATTTTAATTGATTAGATATTGTGTTAGCCATACTTAAGAAAGAAAATGAAAATGAATGAAATGAAAGAAAAGGACTACCTTCAACCTCATGTTTTAAATAAACACTTTGTCAGTTTTGCGGTAAATAAATTCTTAGGAATTCAGGACAGTTTTTAGTGAATCATTTTGTTTCGACCGTTCGCGGAGAGACGCGATCGCGAGATAGCACGTCAACGAGAGTTGTAAGTTCCCGTTACGATTAAATAATCGACGCCACGAACTGATCGATCCCCTTATTTCGATTATGATAATAAGGGTAGTTCAACGAAATTCCACAGAATTAACACAAATAAATTAATGTTTATTTCAACAACTTATTAACTAGAAAGATATAAATGGAACAAAAAAAATGTAACTGCGTTTTGGTTGATAAGTAATGCGCGACATACCACATGTGTTGACGGTTCGACATCTCGAAAAGTTCTGAACGCCTTTCGATTTTTTTCGTTTTTTTCTGGAAGGCGACCCCCACTACGTTCGGATCACGCCACATTCTTTTACTGCGAGGTAAAATACGGGCCACGAGTCGACGTTTCTGGAAGTCGCCCTGCTTAATGAACCATGCGCTTGCCACTACAATGTTTGTTTGCCGGGCAGACGCGACGATCCGTCTGCGACATTATAGTGCCGCGATCGATAGTTAAGAATATGACCTATTGTAAGCCGCATGGCGTAACATTCTCCCCCCGTTGAGAGGGGTACCGATCAAACTAGCGAGGTGTGGTTGAAGTTCCCATCTTATTTCGTCTCGGTGGCTAGTTGTTCGGGTTTCTCGAGATCGGGTTGAATTGGCAGTGGGACAAGCCTTTTGACGCCCCCGATCCAAAATGCTCTTTGCCGTCTGAACTGTAGCTGTCCGGATGACACCATCGGCGCCTGGTTGAACCTTGATAACTCGGCCCAGAGGCCAATGCATGGAGGGAACGTTGTCCTCTCTGAGGATGACGATTGTGCCCTTTTGGATGCTGTGTCCACCCCTTGCTCCATTTATTGCGGTTGGTTAGCTCGTTCAAATACTCCTTATGCCAGCGGTTCCAAAAATGTTGTTTAAGCTGTTGGATATGCTGCCATTTGGAGAGTCGGTTCGATGGAATGTCTCTGAAATCTCGATCACGTAAGCACATTAATGAATCGCCAATGAGGAAATGTCCGGGAGTGAGGGCTAGGAGATCATTTGGATCGGTGGAGATAGGAGTTAGCGGGCGGGAATTGAGGACTGCTTCTATTTCTATGATAAGAGTATTACGGTGTTAAGCTCATATGTTTCTGTTTCTCCACTCGCGCTGCGCCATAATATCCTTTGATATTTCCGATCCTCTGGTCGTACGAGGAATTGCCGATACAGGAATTTTCTCGATGTCGCCAGTGAGTACGTACTGATGAGCGCGGAATCTAATTAATATGCAAAATAAATTGTGAATTGATTCGAGAATATAGGATTTCCCCATTTTCATGATTATCGTGATTTTTGTATAAATATATTTTTTAAGATACTAATAATTAGGTACTTATAAATTAGTATTATCAATTATTTTGCATTTATAATTCCGCCTCTAGTATAAGTGTTAATTGAAAACTAACTTTATGTTTGAAAAAGTACTAGCAAAGTCGTTGAGTAACAAGCCACTGATGCTAACACAAATAGCATTGTCGTAATTAAATATTTCTAAATATTCATTTTTCATTTTGAACCTGTAGAAACAATTTATTATATATACTATTAGCTAAGTAATTGCATATTTAATTAAGTCGAAATATAAAACTTAGTTATTTTAATAATTTAAAAAATAAAAAACTGACAAACATTTCAATTTAATTTATGGTTGGAACAAAAGACAGTTATTCTTCATTAATTGAAATATTGCAATGCAGAGTACTTTCCAAAATACGCCGAGAGTATTCCTGATGGTGAAACGAGCGTTGCTTCATCGAACGCAGCTAAAGAAAACAACATCTATGTAGTTGGTGGTACGATGCCTGAAATAGGGGGCGATAAATTGTACAATACCTGTACTATTTGGGGTCCCGATGGAACTTTGATAGCAAAACACCGAAAGGTAAGTAATATATTCCTTTATGGCTTTG